>NC_092389.1:56665240-56880240 GCF_030028105.1 Mobula birostris | reverse complement strand
CAGTCTCAGGTTACTGAGCTGTTCCTGCTTTCCCTCTGAGACCCGTCCTAAATTGAAGACCACTTCGGCTTGCAGAAGGCACTCGGCCCGAAACGAGTACTTGTTCAATTCCATGAATGCTGCCTGACCTGCTGCGTTCCTCCAGTATTTTGTGTATGTTGCTCCCCTCTGTATCCCTTCTCACTAGCATCAGATGCTGAGTTTCCAGAGGCCTGGTCAGTCACGGTTAAATCAGTGATCGCCCCCATTAGCGACTGGAATCGGGATCAGCAGCGATCGTTGTTGTTCATGCAGATCGCTTTTATCACCGGCGATTGTCCACACATCGTCTTATCTCCACACTGAAGAAAGCAGGTTGCAGGTTACAGATAGTGCGACCCGTGAGTGATGTTAGATTAGCAACCGTAAAATAATGCCCAGTGCCTGTTCTCTCTCTCTCTCTCTCTCTCTCTTTCTCTCTGACTCACTCTGTCCAGTGAATTTAGTGGCGATTGTGATCCTGTGCCGGGGAAAGTGCGGCCTCTCTACCTGCACCACTCGCTACCTGGTGGCCATGGCAGCGGCGGATCTTTTCAGCATTGTCACCAATGTAATTTTGAATCGAATCTCTGGGTATTACCTCCCGTTGAATTTTCTGGACATCGCCCCTGTGTGCAGTGTTACCGATGTACTGACGTTCACAGCCACAGACTGTTCTGTCTGGTTCACCGTCACTTTCACCTTTGATCGGTTTGTCACCATTTGCCGCCCGAAGCTGAGAACAAAATATTCCACCGGGAAAACGGTGGCTGTGGTTCTAACAACAACCGGCGTACTGTTCTGTCTGAAAAACGTTCCCAGATACTTCACATGGGAACCCTTGGTGATCATCGACAATGTACCGTGGTTCTGTGAAACCATGGACAGTTATTTTACTGACCCCGGGTGGGTAGGATATGACTGTTTCGATACGGTTTTAACTCCGTTCCTCCCTTTCGCCGGGATTCTGCTGCTCAACGCTCTGACAGTCAGACACATTTTAGTGGCCAGTCGAGTCCGTAAGGGGCTGAAGGGTCAGAGCAAGGGGGAAGAACCGCAGTGACCCGGAGATGGAGAGCAGGAGGAGGTCTGTGGTTTTACTGATCACCATCTCCGGCAGCTTCATCCTCCTATGGATGACATACCTTATAAATGTTATATATATTCAGTTCTCAGGAAAAGGAATCGATTTCAATGATTCTGAATGGGTCTTTCACTACGTCGGGGTTTTGCTGAGGGATTTCAGCTGCTGTGCGAATACATTTATTTACGCGGTGACTCTGTCGAAATTCAGGGAGCAGGTGATCAGCGCGGTGAAATATCCGGTCACCTCGTTGCTTCAGTTCATTGATAAATATGCACCCTGAGCACAAGCCGGAGGGGGCCTCAGTGTCAAGTTTCTGGGCTCCAGCCACTCGCATTCACCGACTGATCTCCCAGGTGCTATTCCCGGGCGGAATGCCCCATCTACAGGCAGCTTCGGGACATTAAGATAGTGTGTGTGTGGGGAAGAGCGAAGCACCGACATGGAGACTCAGTACCTCCTTGCACCCGCCAGATGTCAGTCAAAGAATTGCTGCGTAATACCATCCACCCGTCTGTGGATATATCCATATATTCCCATTCTCCGCACCAACTTCCCTGTCAGACAGTCCCACTAGACGGTGCCTGTCTCGTCTGATGCTGGTTGGCAATCACACCAGTCTCAGCCTTCCCCTCGAATAAATGGCTGAGTAAAGAAATTGGGCGGGCTTTGGTTAAATTAAAGGCGCATTCCCGCAACTAACCGGACTGCAGTGTGGTGTAGAGAATTGGGAAATACAGCCTCCTCTGCTTCTTTTTAATGAAAGCTAAATAACCCAAAAAAGTCCTATGGAACGTACGGAATAAAACAATATACAGTGAATTCAAGTCAGTCCGATTACTTCAGAAAGCTCTTACATGAAATCTATAACCCCTAACGATTGTAATGAGGCCGGCACTTCCGTTTTGTACCTGATATGCTTCACCATGAAATAGTTTGTTCCACTGTTCTACAATGACAAAACCTACACAACTCAGAATGATGTTTTCCAACACGACATCAGGAATAACGAAGCATAGTATGGCCAAATCTAAGTCGTGTCAATATAATTCCTTCCCTTCTTGTTTTACCCCCTTCCCTCATGAATCTATCATTTATCTATTCTGTAAAGGTGTCTCCTTTTATGCCAATTAGCCCAGCAGTCTTGCTACAATTCTTAGTCGACCATCCCCTTAGCTTCTGATTTACTCGGTGGAAGGTCTTTATCCACAGTTGAAATTTTAACAGCTTTTGTAACTGAACTTCCATGTGCAGGGATCAATAAGAAGTGGGCATTTTAACCAGTACTTTGTGTATGAAATAATGTTTGATGAGTTCCCAACAGTAAATCTGATCGACCGCGAGAATAATCTAATTTAAGACTCATCGACACCGAAGAAAGAATCCGAACACATTAAAACTTTACGTGGACAAATTTCCTCCACCCACTGTAAGTCTAAATTGAGGACAATAAAGCTTCTACTGTATATACTGATAAATGGTTCGGAAGTTGTTTCTTTATCGTTACCTGCAATGAAGCCTCAAAAATAGCCACACCAACATTCCCAGTAAAGTTATCTTTTGATTCTTCTGCAACAATGGTTAACATATCACAATAAATTTCCTTAATAAACTGATGAACAAACTTTCGGACATAACAGAATCCTTAGACACTATTAAACTGTGTGAACTATCCTGAACTGTTATTTCTTCGGCAGTTTGAACGGGGCACGACCGCGCAAGCGCGTTAAGGTCGGCCTGTGAGACAGCGGGAGGGTTTAAAAAGATAGCAGATTAACGGAGCGGGCGACGCAGTAGTGGGAGACAGAGTAGGAAGGCTTTGGCTCGAGAGGCTTCAGCGAGCGGAGGCTGAGGACGAGCTTGCTGTCAGTGAGGTAAGGCCGGGTAAGTTCCTTTAATTAATCTAATTATCATAGACATAAGTAATGGAGGCAGCTGTTAGGGCGGTCGAGTGCTCCGTTTGCAGTATGTGGGAAGTCAGGGCGAGCGCAATTGTCCCTGATGACTACACCTGCAAAAGGTGCATCCAGCTGCAGCTCCTGACAAACCGAGTTAGGGAACTGGAGCTGGAGCTGGATGAACTTCGGATCATTCGTGAGGCAGAGGCAGAAATAAACTGGAGTTTCAGGGAGATAGTCACACCTAAAAGTCAGGAGACAGGTAGCTGGGTGACTGTCAGGAGAGGGAAGGGGAATAGACAGAATGAGCTGAGCATCCCTGTGGCCGTTCCCATCAGCAATAAGTATACTGATTTGGATACTGTTGATGGGGACGACCTACCTGGGACAAGTTGCAGTGGTTCCGTCTCTTGCACTGAGACTGGACCCTCAGCTCAGAAGGGAAGGAGGAAAAAGAGGAGAGCAGTAGTGATAGGGGATTCGATAGTTAGGGGGGCAGGTAAGAGGTTCTGTGGAAGAGATCGAGAATCCCGGATGGTCTGTTGCCTACCTGGTGCCAGGGTCCGCGACATCTAGGATAGAGTTCTCAGTATTCTCAAGAGGAAGGGTGAGCAGCCAGATGTCATGATCCATGTAGGGACCAGTGGCGTGGATAGGAAGAAAGAAGATGTCCTGCAAAGAGAGTTTAGGAAGTAACGTACAAAGTTGAAGGACAGGCCACCCAGGCTTGCAATCTCAGGATTACTACCCATGCCACGTGCTAGTGAGGCTAGAAATAGGAAGATAATGCAGCTAAATACGTGGCTACGGAGTTGGTGCAGGAGGGAGGGCTTCATTGCAGGGGTTTGTCAGACCAGAACTCCACATGATACAGGAGCACAATCAGGCCATTCGGCCCATCGAGTGTGCTCTGGGATTTCAGCAGGACTCAATTCCGGTTCATCCCAAACACACAATCCGGAATAGCTGATCCCCAGTGTGTTCAACCAGCAGCTGCTCGAAACAGACATCTCGCAGGCATTTTACAAATTTCCCCTTCTGTAATCAAGACTAACCTGATTTTCCTCATTGATATCCCCCATGACTACCGTAACATAGCCTTTTGACATCCATTTTGTCTCCCGTTGTAATCTATAGATCGCATCCTCACTACGGTTGGAAGTCTGCATATAAATTATCTCAGGGTCTCGCTACACTTAATGTTTCTTCACTCTACCCACAGAGATTCTACATCTTCCGATCCTGTACCGCCTCTTTTTTGCAATGATTTGATTTCATATTTGCCAGCAGAGCCACCCACCCCTATGCCTACCTACCTGTCCTTTTGATACAACGTGTCTGCTTGGACATTAAGCTCCGGGTCATAATCTTCTTTCAGCCACGATACAGAGATGTAAACAAATCACACTGTGCTAAAAGTTCACCTCTCTTATTCTGTACACTGCGCACATTCAAATATAACACCCCCAGTCTTGCATTCATCACCCTTATCGATGTTATCCCACTTTAACGCTGCAACTCATCTCGTTGACTGCAGTTGTGCCCTGACATCAGCCTCTGCTCGCTAGTACTCTCACTGCACACTACCTCTGTTGTCAACCAGCTACCTCATCCCCAGCACTCACACTCCGGTTCCCATCCCCCCTGACAAGTTATTTTAAACACAAGCTGTAACAAACCTGCCCACGAGCACACTGGACCCCGCCAGGTTCAGATACAACCCGTCCCTGTTGTACAGATCATTCCATCCCCAGGAGAGATCCCAATGACCCAGAGATCTGATGCAATGCCCCTGCACCAGTTCCTCAGCCACACATTCACCTGCCGAATCATCCTATTCTTACCCAATTTTGAAATGTTGCCTCACCTGGAAGGACTGTTTCTGAGCCAGAATGGAGCTGAGGGAGGAAGTGAATGGGAGCGTCTAGAACTTCCTTCGCTGGCAAGGATATGTTTCAGGACGGAGATTAGTTGGGGGAACAGGGTAAGGTAAAGATAGGAAGGTAGGAAGCGGTTTAGACAGGATAACCATGCAAATCGGTCGGGTTATAAAAAATGTCAGCTGGTGTGAGTGTGTTTTGTGAGCCCTGCTACCTGCCACGGTCGGTGTCCTTCTCAGGTCAGCTGTCAGCTATTGCGCCAGTGTGGATGGTGGAGGCTTTACAGGGATGGTAAATGGTGTAGGGGTCAGGCGGGGTTACAAAATGACGATGGGTGTAGGGTAAGAAGGGTTTTCACAGATGGTGATGGCCGCAGGGATCGGAGGTGTTATCAGAAGTGGGGAGTGATGTAAGGGTTTTCACAGAGGGCGAGGTGTAAAGGAATGTTTCTCCACCACCGGGGAAACGTACTTCACTTGTTGGTCCAAAATGGCATTTCTTTCTGTAACAAAATGGAACCTGTAGTGTATCAGAGTGCTTTGCTAATAATCTTGGTGCAACATGATGCTGATGGTACTTGAGTGCAGAACCGCAGCTGTGTGACTGGAAGAATGCCAAACATTGATTCAGCAGACAACAGAATGCACCCTGTCCTTGAACGTGTGTCCAAAGGGGTGATGGTATTGTCTCTTTTTGATAAAGCTATTACCAGATCTTGGGCAGTGCTAGTCTTCCCTTGCTGCAAGTAAACATTAGATTAGATTAGATTATGAGGACACTCAGTCCTCGTTTATTGTCATTTAGAAATGCATGCATTAAGAAATGATACAATGTTCCTCCAGTATGATATCACAGAAACACAGGACAGACCAAGACTAAACTGACAAAAACCACATAATTATAACATAGAGTTATGACAGTGCAAAGCAATACCGTAATTTGATAAAGAGCAGACCATGGGCACGGTAAAAAAAAGTCTCAAAGTCCCAATAGCCCCAACATCTCACGCAGATGACAGAAGGAAGAAACTCTCCCTGCCATGAGCCTCCAGCGCTGCAAACTTGCCGATGCAGCATCCTGGAAGCACCCGACCACAGCCGACTCTGAGTCCGTCCGAAAACATTCGAGCCTCCGACCAGCCCTCTGACACCGAGCACCGTGCGCATCAACTCCGCCCTGTTCTCCGAGCAACAAGCAAAGCTGAGGACTCGGGGCTTTCCCCCCTGGAGATTCTGGATCACACAGTAGCAGAGGCAGCGAATCAGGCATTTCAGAAGTTTCACCAAATGTTCCTCCGTGCTCTCATGTCTGTCTCCATTAAATCAGAATTGTGCATGGCACCCTACTTGACAGATAACATATATTCATCACCGGAGTGGCCGCTGCGCGCTGCATCGCGCCGTCATCTTCTCCTCCTCCTCCTCCTTCCGTGTAAGGGGAATTCGGACAAAATTAGGCTGTTTTCTCTGGAGTGGAGGAGGCTCAGGGTGACCTGATAGAACTTGATAAGATTACGAAAGATCTCGATAGAATAGATAGCTGACATTTTTAATCTTCTGGGTCACAATGTCAAATACCAGAGATCGTGCATTAAGGGAGGTAACGGACCTGTGAAATTCATTGCCACGGACAGCTCAGAGCCCAAGTCATCCTGTTTAGTTAAAACATACATTGACCGGTGCTTGATTAGTAAAGGCAGGAGAATGGGGTTGAGAAGACCATAAAAGACACCTGGGACAGCTGCAGAATAAGGAAACTTTAGAGGGAGGTGACTCAAGCACAGACAGACGGGACAGACTCAGACAGGGGTTTTGTCTGGCACGGAGCAGTGGGTCTGAACACCGGTTCATTTTCCACTCTCGGACCTTCACTGAGATCATTTCTCATCAGTACATGTTTTATGAAAAATACGTTTAAATCTTCAAGTTCAACGTAAATTTATTATCAAAGTATGTGAACCAGATGCTATTGAACAATTCACGAAATGTTTACAAGGTAACTCAATGCCCACCCCCAGCCTGGGGAAGGGAATGGGATCAATTCCAGAGGGGGAGGGCTGGGTGAGTCTGGGACTTTGTGAAGGAGCCCTAACTCCAAACTGCTCATTTCGCTTTTCCCTTCTCACTCCCCTTATCTCACACTCCACTGCATGTGTGTGTGTGAGAGAGATAGAGAGAGTGAGAGAAAGACAGACAGACATGCCTGCCCACTCACTCTCCACCAACGATGTCCCCTCTCCCCAACGCACTCACACGCCTGTGCACACTGCAATCCCTGTGGGCTCAAATAATCCAAAAATGTTACGTCCTCCCTGCTGCACCAACTCCTTAGCCACGTGTCAAACAGTTTATCCTTCCTATTCCTGGCACATGGCACAGATGGCAGTCCTGAGACCACAGCCCTGGATGAGTTGTCTCTTTACTTAGCACCTCACTAACTGAACTTCCTTTGCAGAACCAAGCGCCAGAGACCCTGTAGCTGTGACTTCCCTTTGTGAGGTCATCCCCCCATCCCAACAGTATCTAAGGTGATATATGTGTTGTTCAGAGGGATGGCCACAGGGGTGCACTGCACTCACTGTTTAACCCCTTTCTCCTTCCTGTCACCCAGTTTCTTGTGCTGTCACCTTTGGTGCGACTACCTCTCTATATGTCCGACCAATCACCCCTTCAGCCTCCCAAATGATCTGGGGTTCATCCAGTTCCAGCTCCAACTCCTCAATGTGGATCGTTCAGAGCTGAAGCCAGATGCCCTTCTCACAGGGGTAGTTATCAGGGACACAGGGGGGGTCTCCTGCCTTCCCACATCCCGCCAGAGGAGCTTTCCACTATCCTGCCTGGCATCTTGGCTGTTCTAACTGAGCAAATGTAAAGAAGGGGGCAAAAAGAAAGTTCTACCTCCGTCATAATTTTGCCTTCTCCTCACTGAAACCTCAAAGTCTCCGCTCCAACATTGTCCACTCCAGCATGGGCTGCTCCAACTTTGTCCACTCCAACATGGGCCGCTCCAACACTGGCCACTCCTCTTGCTCCTGCCTAACATTAAGTTATTTTTGAAAATAAATCCTGTACACTGATTGGCCACTGCTCAAAGCTTTAATAAATACTGTCCTGAGCCACTGCTATTAACACTCAATTGTCAAACCTGAGTGAATTCCGTCCTCTCAAGCTTCTGATCTCTCCGATTAACGATGGGTCAAAGCTCGGTAGGGCGACACAAGAGTGAATGACTGATTGAAACCCATCCCACATTCAGAGCAGGTGACCACCCTCACCACAGTGTGAACCCGCCACTGTCCCTTCAGAGTGGGTAAGTGTGTGAATGCCTTCCCACAGTCTGAGCAGCTCAACGTCCTCTCACTCCTGAAAACAGTCTGGTGTGTCGTTAGGTGAGATGTCTGAGTGAATCTCTTCCGACAATCTGAGGAAGGTGAACAGTTTCTACCCACTGTGAACTCGCTGATGTTTTTTCAATTGAGATGACTGAGTGAATCCCTTCCCACAGTCTGAGCAGGTGAACGGCCTCTCCCCAGTGTGAACTAACTGATGTGACAGTAGGTGAGTGGACCGAGTGAATCCCTTCCCACATTCAGAGCAAGTGAATGGCCTGTCCCATGTGTGAACTGACTGATGTGTCAGTAGGTGAGATGACTGAGTGAATCCCTTCCCACATTCAGAGCAGGTGAATGGCCTCTCCCCAGTGTGAACTCTCTGGTGTGTCTGTAGCATGGATGACTGAGTGAATGTCTTCCCACAGTCTGAGCAGGTGAACGGCCTCTCCCCAGTGTGAATGAACTGGTGTGTCAGTAACTGAGTGGATCGAGTGAATGCCTTCCCACATTCAGAGCAGGTGAAAGGCCTCTCCCCAGTGTGAACTCGTTGATGTTCATTCAGTTGAGATGACCGACTGAATTCCTTCCCACAGTCTGAGCAGTTGAAAGGTTTCTCCCCAGTGTGAATTCGCTGATGTTCCTTCAATTGCGAAGACCGAGTGAATCCTTTCCCACATTCAGAGCAGGTGAACGGCTTCTCCCCAGTGTGAACTCGCTGATGCACTTTGAAGTCAGATGACTGAATGAATTCCTTCCCACAGACTGAGCAGGTGAATGGTTTCTCCCCAGTGTGAACTAATTGGTGTGTCAGTAGGTGAGAAGATCGAGTGAATCTCTTCCCACATTCGGAGCAGGTGAATAGCTTCTCCCCAGTATGAAGTCGTTGATGCACTTTCAAGTCCGATGACCGTGCAAATTCTTTTCCACAATTTGAGCAGATGAATGGTTTCTCTCCAGTGTGAACTCGTTGATGTACTTTTAAGTCAGATGACCGTTTGAATTCTTTCCCACAATCTGAGCAGGTGTATGGCTTCTCCCCAGAGTGAATTCGCTGGTGAACTTTCAAGTCAGATGACCATGTGAATCCCTTCCCACAAACAGAGCAGGTGAATGGTTTCTCCCCAGTGTGGACAAACTGATGTTTCTTTAGTTGAACTGACTGAGTGAATCCCTTCCCACAGTCTGAGCAGGTGAATGGCTTCTCCCCAGTGTGAATTCGACAGTGCTTCACAAGTGTGGATGACTGAGTGAATCTCTTCCCACATTCAGAGCAGCAGAACGGTTTCTCTCCGGTGTGAACTCGCTGATGTACCTTCAGTTGAAATGACCGAGCAAATCCCTTCCCACATTTAGAGCAGATGAATGGCCTATGCCCAGTGTGAACAAACTGATGTTCCTTCAGCTAAGATAACCGAGTGAATCTCTTCCCACATTCAGAGCATGTGAAAGGCCTCTGCCCAGTGTGAACTAACTGGTGTCTCAGTAGGTGAGATGGTCGAGTGAATCCCCTCCCACAGTCTGAGCAGGTGATTGGCCACTCTTCAGTGTGAACTAACTGATGTTCTTTTAGTTGAGCTGGATGAGTGAATCCCTTCCCACAGTCTGAGCAGGTGAACGGCCTCTCACCAGTGTGAAGTCTGAAGTGCTTCACAAGGGTGGATGACTGAGTGAATCCCTTCCCACATTCAGAACAGCTGAGTGGCCACTCCCCCGTGTGAACTAACTGGTGAGTTAGTAGGTGATTTGACCGAGTGAATCCCTTTCCACATTCAGAACACGTGAATGGTCTGTCCCAGGTGTGAACTAACTGGTGTGTCAGTAGGTGAGATGACTGAGTGAATCCTTTCCCACAGTCTGAGCAGGTGAATGGCCTCTCCCCAGTGTGAACTCGCTGGTGCCTCTGAAGTGTGGATGAGTGAGTGAATCCCTTCCCGCAGTCTGTGCAGGTGAACGGCATCTTCTCAGTGTGAACCCGCTGGTGTTCGTTCAGTGGAGATGACTGAGTGAATGCTTTCCCACATTCAGAGCTGGTAATTGACTTTTCCATGCTGTAAACTTGCTGGCGTCACTGTGGTGTGTTTGAGTGTGTAAATGCCTTCCCACACTCACAGCAGGTCAATATCTTCTGACTGCTGAATTTTTGGATATATCTTTTGCATCAATGACAGAATGAATGGCTTTCCACAGTCAGAACAGGTGGAGCATCTCACTATGGTGTGAAATTGCTCATCTCTCTTCAGGCTGGATGACTGAGCAGTTCCCCTCCTACACATAGAACAGGTGAAAGTCAGACATTTGAATCGCTTGTAGAATCAATGCAGT
Source organism: Mobula birostris (assembly GCF_030028105.1). Classification (NCBI taxonomy): domain Eukaryota; kingdom Metazoa; phylum Chordata; class Chondrichthyes; order Myliobatiformes; family Myliobatidae; genus Mobula; species Mobula birostris. Next base: position 56,869,707 of record NC_092389.1, on the reverse strand, counting down.
TGAAGAACTGATCTCCAGTGAACAAATGCTGGTGTGTTCTCAGCTCCCGGTTCCAGTAGATAACACTGAGTTGCAACAGAAAACTTCATTTCAGACACAAAATACATTTCCAGTTTGGATGAGATACTTCTTCATCTCCAAGGATCGACAACAGATGTGTTATTGTTGCAAAGACAATATTTGCTCACTCCTTAAATATCCATTCAGAGACAGTGAAACTGACGTGCTGCTGTGTTTGAGATTCCCGTGCACAAGCGTTCTGGCATTTTAAACCTGTAAAAATATTTGCAAAAGATATCAGTGGGTGAAGGACAATATTTCAGGTGAGATTTTAGTCTGTCATTAGCTCTAGCATCACAATGTTAGAAAGTTCATCTCAAGTTGAAGCCAAAGGGTTAGTAATGTACTGTAGATTTCAATGTATATCTATGAATTCCTCATCTTCTAACTGGGCTAGGATCAGGCATCCTAACTGACCAGAAAATTCTCTGATTGTATTCCTGTCTGGATGAGAATGGGTATTTCTGCCCTCAATCAACCTGTGACGTGGCTCAATTTGTTTCTGTCCTTTGGTATTATTTCAATTTCTGGTCATGTTCCACAACACTACAGAGAGCCTTTGTTACTACACGTCTGATCCTGGAGATTTTCTAATTCCTCGGATCCCTTCTCCCGAGCTGATTGACAGTCATGAACCCATCGATGGCAATGCCAATTAATATGAAGGGGAGGGCAGCAGTTATTCGATTGTCACACATCAAAGTTGCTGGTGAATGCAGCAGGCCAGGCAGCATCTGTAGGAAGAGGTGCAGTCGACGTTTCAGGCCGAGACCCTTCGTCAGGGCCCTTCATCAGGCTGCGTTCACCAGCAACTTTGATATGTGTTGCTTGAATTTCCAGCATCTGCAGAATTCCTGTTGTTTGAGTTAATCGAGTGTGGCGCTTTTGTGATGTGAAAGCCACAAGTCACTTGTCATCGAAGACAAACGTGTTTCGTATCATTATTCACCCGGAGAAAACAAAAGCTGACAGAATGTGTTTTTTTCCCCCCAATTCAGCACTAAATGACATTTTCACTGACTGGAAGGTAGACTATTCATCCGAGATTAACTTGAATTATATTTTTGTTCCGAGTTCTTAATCCTCGGATTGAAATAGCTGGAGCTTGGCAGTAGTTGGGAGATACATCCACCCACACCATTTCCTCCGCCTGTACGGGGACAAGGCTGGCAACTTCACCCATGGCTGCCTCTTTACCCAGAATGCCGGATGAACCAGAAACCTGTCTACTCGCTGTACCAGGATCCAGTGATGCGAATGCGCCGCAGGGCTGGCTGCGGCTCCAGAGCTCACCAGACGAAAGGTTCCCAGGGCCGGAGTACAGATTGTGGGGCTGAGAAAGAGGAATAGCATTGGGGCTGCCGCGGGGTGTAGAACCAGTGTGGCCGGAGCTCAAGGTAATTGTACTTCAGTCGCGGTTCGAACACCGGTGATTAATTTCCCACCCGAAGCCTCCTCCTGCCTGCGACCGCTCCTCCTGAGCCTCTCGTCTACTTAGCGCATGCGCGATATCCGGGATTAGCTCAGACCTCTACGCATGCGCATTTGATCCCGAGGGGAAACTTCGTGACGGAAAGATCATTTGCAAACTCACTTGGAAGTGTGCAGACTTTGCGAAAAATAAAATACAGAACTATAATAATAGAAACATAGAAACCCTACAGCATAATACAGGCCCTTCGCCCACAAAGTTGTGCCGAAAATGTACCTACATTCGAAATTACGAGGCTTATCTAGGGCCCTCTATTTTTCTAAACTCCATCCACCTATCCAAAAGTCTCTTAAAAGACCCTGTCGTATCCACCTCTACCACCGTTGCCGGCAGCCCATTCCACGCACTCACCACTCTCTGCGTAAAAAAATTACCCCTGACATCTACTCTGTACCTACTCCCCAGCACCTTAAACCTGAGTCCTGATTAGATAGATATACTTTATTAATCCCGAGAGAAATTTGGTTTCGTTACAGCCGCACCAACCAAGAATAGAGCGTACATATAGCAATACAAAAACCACAAACAATCAAACAACAAAATGCAAATATGCCAGATGGAAAATAAGTCCAGGACCAGTCTATTGGCTCAGGGTGTCTGACCCTCCACGGGAGGAGCTGCACGTTCGATGGCCAAAAGCAGGAACGATCTCCCGCGCCGCCCAGTGTTGTATCACGGTGGAATGTGGCAAAAGTCCAACAGTAAAAAGTTCAATATCCAGTCTGCAAACACGTTCCTCGATCGTAATATGCCCAGGATTGCACCACCTGTTGTTAACCAGATCAGTAAGCTCCCACTCCTTTATGCTTATCGCTCTCAGTGCACTTCTGGTCAGCCGGAGCGGTATTACCCACCGAACTCCTCTTTTCCAAAAGTCTCTGTTGTCTCGACCCGGTCCTCTTTTCTCGACTTTGTGATCCCCCTCTGCATCCTCTGCGTGTTTTCCTCCGGATTTCCGCCGCTCTGCTCGCTAAACCCTCCGGCATTAGCTGGTCCCTGGAATACACAATGCGACCTTGCTTCTGTCCCGCGTGTCGGGGTGTGACCATTTCCAGCGCTTAAAAAAAAACAAATACAACTCTCTCTACCAGCATGTTAGAGAGGGTGCAGCTTCGACGTGTTACCGTGAGAAAAAGAATACAAAAAATAACGTAAATTAAAAAGCAAGAAGAAGAAAGTAAGAATAGATCGGAACGGCTGTACCAGGCTGTATGCACGACCGGCGCATGCGCACTTTTGTGGCAACCATTTCAGCCCTGGGAAAAGCCTCTGACTATCCACATGATCAATGCCTCCAATCATCTTATATACCTCTATCAGGTCACCTCTCATCTTCCGTCGCTCCAAGGTGAAAAGGCCGAATTCACTCAACCTATTCTCATTAGGTATGCTCTCCAATCCAGGCAACATCTTTGTAAATCTCCTCTGCACCCTTTCTATGGCTTCTGCATCCTTCCTGTTGGGAGGCGACCAGAACTGAGCGCAGTACTCCAAGTGGGGTCTGACCAGGGTCCGATATAGCCGCAACATTACCTCTCGGATCCTAAATTCAATCCCACAATTAATGAAGGCCAATACACTGTACGCCTTCTTAACCAGAGAGTCAACCTGCGCAGCTGCTTTGAGCGTCCTGTGGACTCGGACCCCGAGATGCCTCTCACCCTCCACACTGCCAAGAGTCTTACCATTAATACTATATTCTGCCATCATATTTGACCTATCAAAATCTACCACTTCACACGTATCTGGGTTGAACTCCATCTGCCATTTCTCAGCCCAGTTTTACATCCTATCAGTGTCCTGCTGTAACCTCTGACAGCCCTCCACACTATCCACAACACCTCCAACCTTTGTGTCATCAACAAACTTTCTAACCCATCCCTCCACATCCTCATTAGGTCATTTATAAAAATCACGAAGAGTAAGGGTCTCAGAACAGATCCCTGAGGCACACCACTCGTGACCAAGCTCCATGCAGATTATGACCCGTCTACAGCCACTTTTTGCCTTCTGTGGGCAAGCCAGTTCTGGATCCACAAAGCAATGTCCCCTTGGATCCATTGTCTCCTTACTTTCTCAATAAGCCTTGCATGGGGTACCTTATCAAATGCCTTGCTGAAATCTATATACACTACATCTACTGCTCTTTCTTCATCAATGTGATCAGTCACATCCTCAAAAAATTCAATCAGGCTCGTAAGGCACGACCTGCCCTTGACAAAACCATGCTGACTATTCCTAATAATATTATACCTCTCCAAATGTTCATAAATCCTGCCTCTCAGGATCTTCTCCATCAACTTATCAACCACTGAGGTAAGACTCGCTGTTCTGTAATTTCCTGGGCTATCTCTACTCCCTTTCTTGAATAAGGGAACAACATCTGCAACCCTCCAATCCTCCGGAACATCTGCCGTCCCCATTGATGATGCAAAGATCATCGCCAGAGGCTCAGCAATCTCCTCCCTCACCTCCCACAGTGGCCTGGGGTACATCTCATCTGGTCTCCATCATAAACAGGCCATTCGGTCCCTCATCCTCCAACAATTTCCCTGCTTCAGAATTCTCTTCCCACACCCAGCAACAGTGCCCTGAACTCCATGGTCCTTCACGTGTTTATCCAGTTTTTTTTTTTAGATTATGAAAACAGGTAGTCCTCTTTCATTTTCATTTAGTAATGCATGCATTAAGAAATGATACAATACAGTTTTCCCATTACATTCAATCTCTGCTGTTCCACTTCAACCACTCCTGTGGTAGCGAGTTCCTCTTCACTAAATTTCTTATGGGATTTATTAAAATCCATCTGAACTTCCTCTTCCACAATTCTTCCCATAAATAGAGGTACATGCCTCACCCCTGCACACAATTAAATCCATCATTGATCTTAAATTCCTACATTTAATCACCCTAATGTCTATCCAGATGAAAATACACAACCTGTCCTGTCTTCCCTGTAAGTTTCATCCTCTTAATAATGGTCTGACATTCAGGAACTTTCCCTGTAATTTAACCGGTGGTTCTGTTTTGGTTGTGTTTGTGAGTTACCGTGGGAGTGGGAATTTTCAACACCTTGTCATGACTTGGATGAAATTCATGATGTGGACAGTAAGTCCAAGTCTAATCAGATTTATGTTTGATTTATTTCAGGAGGAAGCTCGTCGGAACAGGAGGTAGGACATACTCTTTATTGAAAATCGGTATAGTTCAAACTAGCAGTTTATAACAAGTAGTTTAATATTTACAGGATTAATGATGATGTCCAGGAATTGTCAGTGACAGATGAGGCCCAACCGTTTGAAAAATTCGATTACCCCTATTTGTTAAACACAGTGCTGAGAGAAACACTTGATGCCGTTGATCGAGGTAAAACTTACAAAGATTCATTTCTCCTTGTTTAATTAAATTCCAATTTGAAGTGAGAATTGTCTGTAATTTGGTTGTGGGGGTGGGTTGGGAACGAGTGAAGGGATAGGACTGATGGTAAAAATGCAAAGATATCATGCAGTCAGACTGTCAGATAGGGCGGACAGGTACAAGGACAAAATTGCAGCCAGCAGGGTGAGTATCAGTGCATTAGGGATGCAGAATTGAAAGGGTTGCAGATACACTATATAAAGTGTTATATCTCAATCATGGAGTGTGAGAAATAAGGTGGATGATCTTGCTGCACTATCACAGATTGTCAGGTATGATGTTGTGGCCATCACTGAATCGTGGCTGAAGGATGGTTGTAGTTGGGAGCTGAATGTCCAAGGTTACACAATGTTTCGGTGGTATAGGAAGGTAGACAGAGGGGTTGGTGTGGCTCTGCTGGTAAATCGGTAGAAAGATGTGACATAGGATTGGAAGATATTGAATCCTTGTGGGTTGAGTTAAGGAACAGCAAAAGTAAAAATGACACTGATGACAGTCACATACAGGATCCCAACAGTAGCTGGATGTGGACCACAGATTACAACTGGAAATAGAAAAGGCTGATGAAAAGGACAATGTTATAATAGTCATGGGAGATTTCAACATGCAGGACAATTGGGAAAATCAGGTTGGTAATGGATCTCAAGAGAGTGAATTTGTTGAATGCTGTGTGATGTTTTATCGAGCAGATTGTCATTGAGCCTACTCGGGGAACAGCTCTACTGGGTTGGGTGTTATGTATTGAACCGGAGGTGATTAGGTAAAAGAACCTTAGGAGAGAATGCTCACAACATGACTGAGTTCAACCTGAAATTTGATCAGCAGAAAGTAATGTTTGACGTTGTAGTAATCAGTGGATAAAATAAATACAGTGGTCTGAGAAAGGAGTTGGCCAAAGTATATTTGTCAGAAATGGTGTCAGTTTCTGGCAAAATGAGGAAGGTGAAGGATAGACGTATTCCAAAAACAAATAAATACTCAAATGGCAAAATGGCTGACAAGTGAAGACAAGCTAATGTAAATGCAAAAGAGTGGGCACACAACAAAGTAAAAATTAATAGGAGACAGAGAATTGGGAAGCTTTTAAATACCTACAGAGAGGAACTGAAAGAATGATTGGGAGGGGAAAAATGAAATATTAAATTGAATTGAACTGACTATTACTTGCATTCTTCATATGAACGAGCAGTAAAATTCTTTACGTTATGTCTCCGTCTCAATGTGCCATTTACAGTGTCCGTGCTGGGTTGAGCGTCGAGCTAGCAACGCGGCCTCATAAGAATAAGAAAGCCGGCTTAAAAAACACCATCATGACAGCATCCCAATGACTCCACTCGGAGTTAAGGGTTTTCTCCTTGTTCTCTTCATGATAAACTACATGTAGAACATGCTTGTCAATATAACGTAGAAATACAGTTACCTCAGCATGAGTTAAGCAGGCTGATGGCCTGGTGGAAGGAATTGTCCCTGGACCCTGTTGGGGTTTCTATGCTATTGTACCATTTCCCCGATGGTAGCAACTGGTACAGTTTGTGGTTGGGGTGACTCGGGTCTCCAATGATCCTTCGGGCCCTTTTTACACACCTGTCTTTATAAAACAAGTGAGCAAACAATATCATAATGTTTTTCAAGTATTGTAAAAAATAAAATAGAGATGAGAGTGGATATAGGACCACTAGAAAATAAGGTCGAAGATATAATAACGGGGAACAAAAAGATGGCAGATGAACTAAATGAGTATTTTCATCAGTCTTCACTGTGCAAGACAGTAGCACTGTGTCAGGTGTTGAAGAGTGCGAGGGAAGAGAAGTGAGTGCAGTTACTGTTACAGGGGAGAAGGTGCTCAAAAAGGTTCATAATTCACTCAGACCAGATGAACTGCACCCTAGTGTTCTGAAAGATGTAGCGGTAGACATTGTGGAGGCATTTGAAATGATCTTTCAAAAATCATTGGGCTCTGGCATGGTGCTAGAGGACTGGAAAACAGTAAATATCACTCAGCTCTATAAGTAAGGAGGAAGGCAGCAGAAAGGAAATTATAGACCAGTTAGCCTCACCTCTGTGGTTGGGAAGACATTAGTGTCAATTGTTACATATGAGGTTATGGAATACTAGGTGACACTGGACATGATAGGACAAGTCAGCATCATTTCCTTCAGGTAATATCTTGCCTGGCAAACCTGTTGAAATTCTTTGAGGAGATTACACGTAGGGTAGATAAAGGGGTTGTGGTGCATATTGTATATTTGGACTTTCAGAAGCCTTTGACAAGGTTGAACACATGAGGCTACTTACCAAGTTAAGAGCCCACGGTGTTCCAGAAATGTTATTGGTATGGTCAGAGCATTGGCTGCTTGGTAGGATATACAATGCTGGAAAATTCATGGTCATGTACTTTGGTAGTAGACATAATATGCAGATTATTTTAAATGGGGAGAAAATCCAAAAATCTGAGATGCAAATGGACCTGGGAGTCCTTCTGCAGAACACCCGAAAGGTTAACTTGCAGGTAGAGTCAGTTGTGGGAAAGGTAAATCCATTGTTTCAGTTCATGGGGTTTAGAATACAAGAGCAGGGATGTGATGCTGAGGATTTATAAGGCACTGGTGAGGCCTCACCCTGAGTATTGTGAACAATTTTGGGCTCCTCATCTAAGAAAAGATGTGCTGGTATCATTGAGGGTTCAGAGGAGGTTCACAAGGATGGTTCCGGGAATGAAAGGGTTATCATATGAGGAATAGTTGATAGCTCTGTGCTTGTACTCACCGGAATTTAGAAAGATGAGGGGGGAATCTCATTTTAACCTTTTGAATGTTGAAAGGCCAAGACAGAGAAGATGTGGAAAAGATGTTTCCCATGGTGGGGGAGTCTAGGACAAGAGGGCACAGCCTCACGATAAAGGCGTGTCTATTTAGAAACAGAGTTTGAACACAGTATCAAACGTTGTGGGGAGATGGCCAGGGAGTGGGGCTGAGGAGAGAAAAAGGATCAGCCATGATTGAATGGTGGAGCAGACTCGATGGGCCAAATGGTCTAATTCTGCTCCTATATCTTATGGTCTTATGGTTATCAAACCACTGCATTGAAGCATTGTGAGAATGAGCCCAGACACACCAACCAGCATTGACATTTTTCAAGATTTCATTTCCGGAGAAGCACACATAGCATAACCGGCGTGGCAAAACTCCCCCACAGACATACACAAGAGGAATTGGCAGATTGTAGTCAGAGTCTCAGCAATGTATGTTGTTATTTCCCTCAGTAACCTGGAAACTATTCTCTTCAGACACGGCAATTTACTTATTTAAACAACTCACACATGTCACACATTGTCAGCACACACCAGACATGTGATGACACACTGTGACATACAAATATTTCAATGTGCACACTCTCCCTCAATGTGTACACACAAACACACTGATATTTACCACAATCAACACACACACACACATAATATCAGAGTGTGACACACGGTCAAAGAGACAGGCACAAATTCCCATTTAGGAATGAAATCTGTGCTCCTTACCCAGTCTTTCTGAGGCACTGAGCTGCCCTCTGACGTGACGTCAAATCAACAGTTCACAGACAGACTCCAGGGTGAGATTCCTCAGGATGATGGTCTAGGAGGGGTTTGATGGATGTTTAACCAACGGCCCACTTCATCCATCTGCAAGACTAAGATGTCTTCCTGAGCATGTCCCGTTTGTGTGTGTTTGCCCATATCCCTCTAACCATTTCCTATCTATGTACCTGTCCAAGTTTTTTTCACGCAGAGAGTGGTGAGTGCGCGGAATGGGCTGCCAGCAGTGGTGGTGCAGGCGGAAACGACAGGGTCTTTTGAGAGACTCTTGAATGGCTACATGGAGCTTAGAAAAATAGAGGGCCATGGGTAAAGCCTAGGTAGTTCTAAGGTAGGGACATGTTCAGCACAGCGTTGTGGGCCGAAGGGCCTGTATTGTGCTGTAGGTTTTCTATGTTTCTATTTTTCCTCATATTCGGGGAAGCGGAAATGCAGAGAATACCCCCAGTGTGGTCTGTAATCGACATCAAAGACCTTGCTTAAGTTCCTGTGGACAGTGTCGAATAGGCTGATGAATACAGGACTGAAGGTGTTATATTTGAATGCTCCAGCATACGGAATAAGGTAGATGATGTTGTAGCACAGGTAGAGATTGGCAGGTATAACTTTGTTGGCGTCACTGAGTTGTGGCTGAAAGGAGATCCTGGTTGAAGTCCAACATCCAAGGATACACCTTGTATTCAAAGGACAGGCAGGTAGGCAGAGGGGATGGGGATTGTCTGTTGTTAAAAAAATGAAATGAAATCCTTAGAGAGAGGTGACATAGGATTGGAAGATGTTGAGTCATTGTGGGTGGAGTTAAACAACTGCAAGGGTAAAAAGACCCTGATGGTAATTATATACAGACCTCTAGATAGTAGCCAGGGTCGAAATGGGATACAAATCACACCAGGAGATGGAAAAAGGGCACGGTGAAGGTCGGAATGGGGGGATTCAACATGCATGTAGATTGGGAAAATCATGTTGGTGCTAAATTCCAGGAGAGGAAATTTGTAGAATGCCCCCAAGATGGCTTTTTAGAACAGATTGTGGTTGAGCCCGATGGGAGAAAAGCAATCCTGGAGTGGGATTTTTATAATGAACCAGATATGATTTGGGAGTTTAAGGTAAAAGAATTGTTAGGAAGCAGTGATCATAAAATGATAGAATTCACGCCAGAGTTTGACAGGGAGATAAAGTCAGATGTATCATGAGGTGTAAAGGGAGATGAGTCAGAGAGGAGCAGTTAGTTGCAGAAGCTTGAGGGAGTTGCTGGGCAAAGTAGATTGGAAAAGGAGACAAGCAGGGATAATTGCAGAACAATAAAGACTGGAGTTGACGGTTTGGGATGAAACCCTGCATCAGAATCCGTGTTGTTTAAGGGTCCCTGCAAATACTTCCCCTGTCCTAATGAGGGGCTGCGGGTGATGGGGTTGTGGGGAAGGGGACAAAGGGATCCCCATCTCCATCTTTGTCCCCCTCCAGCTACTCGTTACGTCTATGCACACAGTTTGCCCACAGGCTTTGCATCCCTCCCTCACCTGGCTCTGGTTCAATCTGCCATTCATCTCTCCCCTACTGGTTCCTGTTATCACTCCCTTTACTGTCTCGAACCTTCACACTCCCCACTCACAAATGAATGTTAACATTGAATGAAGGGCCTGTTCCTGTGCTGTACTGTTCTATGTTCTCTGTTCCCTGTTCCCTGTTCAGAAGAATGAGACGAGATCTCAGGGAAGCACAAAATTCTTTCAGGAGTCAACTGGCAGCAAGGATGCAGCCAGGATGTTTCCCTGTCTGAGGAGTCAAGGGTCAGGGGTCACTGTCTGTTTGGAATTCTCAGCACCCGTCGGGGGAAGGGGTTTGGGGGTTCTTATCCATTCAGTTCACAGAGCCATCGCCGTACAGCATTGAAATGTGCCCTTTGACCCATCACCTCTGTGCTGACCTATTTACCCATCTACATTCATCGCATTGGTCAGAATTAGGTCAGTCTCCTTCTGTGCCTTGCCTATTGAAGTGTCTGTCCAAGTGTCTCTTAAACACAGAGGACTGGAGGCCTGTGACCTGCAGAGGTCGGTGCTGGGGCCGCGGTTGTTTGTCAATCATATTAATGATTTGGATGATAATGTAGGTGACATAATTAGTAGGTTTATGGGTGACACTAAAATTCATGGTACAGTGGACAGGGAAGAGAGTTAAAGCAACACTCACAACATACTGGAGGAACTCAGCAGGTCGGGCAGCATCCGTGGAAAAGATCGGTTCACGTTTCAGGCCGAAACCTTTCGTCAGGATGTAGAGGGAAGGGGCAGAGGCCCAATAAAGAAGGTGGGGGGGGGGCGGGTGGGAAGGAGAAGGCTGGTAGGCTCCAGGTGAAAAATCAGTAATGGAAAAGATAAAGTGGAAGGGGAAGAGGGTTATCTCTGTTTACAGCGGGCCCTTGGTCAACTGTAGAGATGGGTACAGGGAGAATGTTTTAAAATAGATCTTGGCAGGTACGTGGATAAGAAAGGTGAAAGGAATAATGGACAAATGGGACTAGCTCATTAAAGGAAGCTGGTCGGCACGAACAAGTTGGGCCGAAGAAACTCTGTGACCTCCTGATAATCCAGTCACCCAGCCCCTGCCCATCTTAATCCATCCCTATCCCGCTCTAGTTTCTGCTGTTTATCTCCCCTATGTATTTCCGTTCTTGAGGGAAGATGTCGACCTGAAATGTAGACTGTCCATCTCTCTCCACACCTCCTGCCTGACCCGCTCGGTTCCTCCAGCATTTTGTGTCTGTTCGATCGGGAAATCTCTGCTCTCCGTCCAGCGGGAACCCTTGGGGAGACATTAGTTGTCCATCCACTTTCGTTGGGTCAAACCTCGGGAAAGGTTCCTGTCGGCCATCCGACCGCGCCTGAGGCCAAGCGGCCTTTCCACTGGTCCCCGGGGCCGCGCTGCCCGAGTCTCCCCCTGATCCCCGGGGCAGCGCTGCCCGAGTCTCCCCCCGATCCCCGGGGCCGCGCTGCCCGAGTCTCCCCCCCGATCCCCGGGGACTCTCTAATTCTCTGCTTCTCCCCCCAGTCTCTGTCACCCTGGATGTGGAAACGGCGAGTCCGTATCTCGAGGTGTCTGAGGATCGGAAGAGTGTGAGATGGACCGGGACCCGGAGGGATCTCCCTGACACCGGGAAGAGATTCACAAACTGGTCTTGTGTGTTGGGATCGGAGGGATTCACATCGGGGAGACATTACTGGGAGGTGGAGGTGACGGGGAATCGGTTCTGGTGTCTGGGAGTCGCCGCAGAGTCTGTGGAGAGGAAGAGACGGGTCAGTCTGAGTCCGGAGACCGGATTCTGGGTCATCGGGCGGTTTGGTGACGAGTTACATCGGGATTGTGACAAGTTCGATGACGAGTTCCTCTCCCCCGAGTCCCGTCTCCCTGCCGGTCCCATCCCCGGGAGGGTGGGAGTTTATCTCAGTTACGAGTCCGGGACAGTTTCATTTTACAACGCGGAGACCAAGTCCCATCTCCACACCTTCACTGGGAATAAATTCACGGGGAAACTTTATCCTTTCTTCCGGACTCGGAATGTAAACCAGTGGTTGAGAATCTGCTCCGGTTCCGCTCCGGGTTTGTAAACGGATCGGGTCCCGGGACCGGCGTCAGCAGTAAAGTCCCTGTAAATATAAATGTGCGGAGAGTGAAATAAACACGAGATGAGAATTATCGATCCGTTAATTTTAACTCGTTCACCGCATCCGACAACTGAACAGAAACGCCGCGGATTCAGCAGCAGCCGCGGGGCGGCGGGTCCTGAGCTCCCCCGGGTCCTAAAGTCCACCCGCACTTAGACAGGTTCAATGGGACGAGTGGGGGCAGTGCTGACTGGGAGGGTCAGGGGGGTCAGGGTGAATCTTGGTCAGACCATAACACACAGGAGCAGAATTAGGCCGTTCAGCCCATCGACTCCACCCCGCCATTCCATCATGGCTGATCCCGGATCCTACTCAACCCCATACTCCTGCCTTCTCTCCATGTATTTTGATGGCCTGATCGATCGGGAAATGATCAACCTCCGCCTTAAATATACCCACAGCCTTGGCCTCCACCGCAGTCTTTGATAGAGTATTCCACAGGGTCACTACTCTCTGACTAAAAATATTCCTCCTGACCTCTGTTCAAAAGGTCTCCCCTCAATGTTGAGACTGTGTCCTCTAGTCTGGGTATCCCCACCACATGAAACAACCTCTCCACATCCACTCTATCTAGTCCGTTCAACACTCCATAGGTTTCAATGAGACTCCCCTTTCCTTTCTGAGATATGGGACACAAAACGTTGATTAAACTCCAAGTACAGCCTAACTTGTGTCTTATAAAGGCTCAGCATTATTTCCTTGCTTAAATATTCTATTCCCCTTCAGAGAAAAGCCAGCATTGCATTTCCCTTCTTTACCACAGACTCAAAATGCGAAATAACCTTCTGCGACTCTTGCAGGAGAACTCCTAAGCCCCCGGCACCTGTGAATTTTCTGTCTAGTTAAATAATACTGAGTAATATTATTCCTTGGACTAAAATGCATGATCATATATTTCCTAACACTGTATTCAATCTGCCATGTTTTTAACACTTCTTCCAATTTGTCCAAGTCCTGCTGTAATCGTATTGCTTCCTCAGCACTACCTACCCCTGCACCTATCTTTGCATCATCCACAAACTTTGCCACAAAGCCATCAATTACATTATCTAAATATTTGACAAACAACGTGGCAGTCCCAACACTGACCCCTGAGGAACACCACTAGTCACTGGCAGCCAACTTGAAAAAGCCCTATTTATTCCTACTCGCTGCCTCCTGCCTGTCAGCCATTCCTCTGTCCATGCCAGTATCTTTCCTGTAATGCCATAGGATTTTATTGTGTTCAGCAGCCTCGTGTGTGCTACCTTATCAAAGGCCTTCTGAAAATCCAAGTAAATGATATCCACTGCCTCTCATTCGTCCACCCTCCTCTTCACTTCCTCAAAGACCTCTGAAGGTCTGTTAGGCACGGTTTTCTTTCACAGAAATCATACTGACATTGACTTATTTTATCATTAGTCTCCAAATACCTTGAAAACTCCTCCTCAGAAAAAGGACTACAATACTATCCCAACCACTGCGGTTCGGCTAACTGAGCTATTATTTCCTTTCTTTTGCCTTTCTCCCTTCTTAAAGAGTGCAATTCTCTATTTTCCAGTCCTCCAGGACCATGCAGGAATCAAGTGATTCTTGAAAGATCGTGACCAATGCATTCGTTATCTCTTCAACATCCCTCAGGACTCTGGGATGTAGTCCATCTGGTCCAGGTGACTTATCCACCTTAAGACCTTTGAGTTTGTCCAGCTCTTTTTCCTTTGTAATAGCAAATTCACTCAATCCTGCTGTGTCTTCCACAGTGAAAACTGTTGCAAAGTATTCATTAAGTTCATCTGCCATTTCTTTGCTCCCATTACGACCTCACCAGCATCATTTTCCAGTGGTCCAATATCAACTCTCGTCTCCCTTTCACTCCTTATTTAACTGGGACAAACATCTCTGAGTGTCCAGCTTTATATTATTGACTAGTTTGCCTCATATTTCATCTTTAACATTCTTACCGCTTTTTAGTTGCCTTTTGTTCGATTTTCAAAGAATCCAGTAATCGAGCATGCCACTCACTTTTGCTACCAGTAGTGTCATTTCTTCAGGTTTTACGTAGTCCTAATGTTCCCTTGTCAGTCACGGGTGCCTACCACTGCCATCTAAGAACTTCTTCTGTGGGACATGTCTGTCCAGCGCGTTGCAAGCTATTCCCAGATACTTCAGCCACTTCTGCTCACCGTCATCCCACCAGTATCCTCCAATTCACCTGGGCAAGTTCCTCTCTCATGCCTCTGTAATTCCCTTTATTCCATTGCGAGACTGATACATGTGACTTTGGCTTCTCCCTTTGAAATTGCAGTATGAATTCAATTATATTAGGATCACTGCCCCTGACGGGCTCCTTTACTTTAAACTCCTGAATAAGGTCAGGGTTATTGTACAACACCCAATGAAGGATGACCTTGCCATAAGCCACTAATTCTTAACCCTTAGCTTCTGATTTGCTAAGTGGGAAGGTCTATATCCACTGTTGAACTTTTAACAGGTATTATTGCTAATCAGTCAGCCCGATCATTTCCCTCAACAGTGCGATGTACAGGGTCCATAATGTGCAGACATATGAACCAAACGTTGTATATGAAATACTGTTTGATGAGTTCTAACAGAAAATCTGACCTACTGCTAGAATGACCTGTTTAAAGTCTTATCAAAACCGAAAAGGATTCTGAACAAATTACAAATTTGCAAGGACCAATTTCCTCCACCCACTGTAAGCCCAAAAGGATGACAATGAATTATGCTTCGTTTACTGATTAGTGGCTGGTAAGTCATTTCTTTATCATTACCTACAATTCAGACACAAAGAAAGAAAGCAGCCACTCCAACATTCCCAGTTAAATTATCATTTCATCCATCTGTACAAATGATTACTGTATGATAATAACTTTCATTAATATGCCAATGAACCAGCTGACTCTCAGGAAGAACATAATCATATTGTGTTACCTAAAATCAACTGAAGTCATTGGAAAAAACAAGCTGGTGCTACGGAGAAAGCTACAGTGGGACATGTTGTATCATCCAATACACCCATATTCCCAGCTTGATAAGAACCCAGCCACCCAAAACTAAAAACATTCTTCTTGTGATCGTCCCAACAGTCCACTAGCACACCTTTAACATGATGATATTTCCTTAGCCCTCAAATTAATCCAGTATGTTAACAGCAACTTCACACTCTGTCATTGTGAGGGCAATTGTCCCATTTCAACCAGTAAACCCGAAACAGGAGACGACCTTACTGCACCACAACACAATCTTAAAGCCTGTGCTGGTATCACACCCAAACAGAATAAAGTTGAAGATGAAGCTGATCCTTAAACCACACAGCCAGAATCAAGAACAGATTGAATTAAACAAATATAAACAATCAACAAAGATTTTCATGTTGCACCATAGAATACCCACACATATCAATCATTTTACTGAAACAGTGTTTCCATGTCAGTTTATCATACATCCACATGCCTGGAAAACTTACGACTGACGATTCCTCAATAATTTAATCATATAACTTCAAATCATGTGCAGGTCTATTAATCTTGTTTGTAAATCAGATTACGTGTTTTAGTGACTGAAATCTTAAAATCTTCATCTATTTCCCCATTGTTTGATCTATCAATTGTAAATTGCATCCTATTTACAGTAAAATTGAAATACCTCCTCTAATCTATAAAGTTACATCATCTGCATATAGTGATTTACTCACCAGAGTACCTATCTCAGAGAATATATCATTTATCATAATATTAAATAATGAAGGGCTACAAATACTGCCTTGTGGGGTCCCATTCTCTATCTCGTAGAAACACAAACATAACATGCCCACCCATTCCCGCACAGTCCGTCCAAATAAAAAACTCCTAATTTCCAAAATTTAATCAAAAGTCCTTCCTTCCATAACATATCATATGCTTTTACAATATTAAAGAATATTGCTATTACAACAGCTTTATTTATCTGTGTTTTCCTAATATCATCTTCTGAACCTAAAACTGAATCCAATGTCATTCTACCCTTCCAAAATCCACTCTGATAAAATGCTATATCACCTCTCTTTTCCAAAATGTAACTCAAGCACTCAATTACCATACATTCCATCAGTTTACATAAATGAGTAATTAACGATATAGGCCCAAAACGAGAAAGATCAGACGGGGATCTCCCAGGTTTCAGAACAGAAACAACTGCTGCCATATTCCATGAGGGACGAAGATGACCTGATCTTCAAACCCAATTCAAACTTTTAATATTTTCACGACAGAGAATTACAATTACACATATCACCCTTCCCCGGGGCGCCTGACCTGCATGAATAATAGACTTCTTAAATTCCTACAAAGAAAACTCTACATTAATGATACTATCATTGCTACAGCTGACTTCCAACACATCAGGGTACAGTATTCACTGAGAAACATGTCCCTACATTGTTTAACTTCTTCAGTTAAATTGTCTTGTTTATGAATGACAGCAAATGACCCAGCCAGTAACAAAACCGTCCCTGTTTCAGTGGCAATCATTTTGCCCTGATTAATTAACACTGGAATAGTCCGATGAGTTCAAATCCCCTCAGTTCTTTAACAACATCGCTAAACATCTGCAATTTTAATATCCCTTTCAATATTATCTCAATATGATTCCAGTGAATCACCGCCTTCCTCTGCACGGCCTGTGCCCTTTTATTCTTAATAATGTCACTCGGAGACTGATGTATCATCACATAAAAACTTACATTTCTCCCTATTTGCTTTACCAAATCTGTCAGCTCTTAGAAGTGCCTCCAGTCCCCGATATAAATCCAAACTCAAGCTGATAAAGACAAGAAGGTTGACTGACTTTCACATTAACTAATCACCGTGTGAGTTTCATTTGACCGACAGGCTTTGCTGCCAATAACAGCAGGGTTCAAAGGTGGGTCTGAGCTACGCTCGGCCGGGTGGAAATCTACCCCATGTTCAGCCCCTCCTCTTCAGCTCCATCGCCGTGGCGGAGTTCAGCGAGTGCTGCTGTCGGTGGTCGCCGGTCTCGGCGTCCACAGGGACGGGCGCGTTCCCCTTCGCGCCTCCATGAGTCTGTTTCGGCACAGAATATAATATTAATGGTAAAACTCTTGACAGAGTGGAGGGTCAGAGAGATCCCGGGGTCCGTGTCCATACGACACTCAAAGCTGCCGGGCAGGTTGGCAGTGTTGTTAAGAAGGCGTCTGGTGTGATGGATTCATCAACCGTGGGACTGAGTTCAAGAGCTGTGAGGGATGTTGAAGCTATATAAGGCCTTAGCTACACCCCACTTGGGGTACTGCGTTCACCTCTGGTCACCTCACTAGGAGGATGTGGATACTATAGACAGAGTGCAGAGGAGATTTACAATCACGTTGCTCTTGGATTGGAGAACATGCCTTATGAGAATAGATTGAGTGAAATTGGCCTTTTCCCCTTGGAGCGATGGAGGACGAGAGGTGAGTAGACAAAGCTTAACAGGATGCTGCTCGGATAAAGTGAGACTGGACAATCTCGGGATCTAGTTTCAATGGAGCAGCTGAGGCTGAGAGAGGTCTGACAGACGTTTACAGGAATGCGAGAGGAAGAGACAGAGTGGACAACCGGTATTTTGATCTCTGTGGAGGAAATGTCTAATACCAGAGGGCAAGCACTTCAGGAGAAAGGGGAAAAACTACCTCATTGGTCCTTTTCGCACTGTTTATATAGTTTGTAATTTAGTGTAATTTTGAACCTTTTCTCCACACAGCTGCTGTTAACAACATTTAGAAAAGACAATAATGTTAAAAATCAGACTCAGAATGTTTAAAGGAGATGTGCATTGCAAGTTTTGTTTTTCATACCCATCGTGGTGAGTGTCTGGAGTGAATGTCAGGGGTGGTGGTGGAGGCAGATGTGATAGAGGATATTAGATACCACATGAATGTGTGTGGAGAATGGAGTGATGTGGACTTTGTGTGAGCAGAGGGATTGGTTTAGTAAGGCATGAAATGACCGGTTCAGTTTGTTCAGAACAACACAGTGAGCAGAAGGACCTGTTCAAGGACAAGTACAGCAAGTAGAGCAGGTAAACTGGGTAAAGTGTTCCCAGTCAGAGAACAGACTGTGACGTCAGCGGATATATGTCGTCATCACAGATACTTCACTGCTGGATACAATTACGTTTGTGATATTCATAAAGATGTGGTGAATTATACTGCTCAGACATCTCGTCCTAATGAGGAAATTACAATTACTGTGAAAGCTGCGGAAAGGTATCTTGGTGTAACTGCTGTTATGTGGGAAGCTGTAATTGAAGCTCTGATGGGTGCGGTATCTGTATCCCAGTCTACTTGTGAAAGTACATAATGGGATTAAAATATTGCAGTGGAATGCGAGAAGCCAGATTTATAATGTTCAAGATTTTAATAAGGTTATTTCTGATTTGTCAGATGCTCCTGAAGTTATATGTATTCAGGAAATTGGATATTTGCACATCTTAAATTTTTCATGCACGATTATATTGTTGTTCGGTGTGATGAGTTAGTTGGTAGAGCGGTTGCCAGTTTTATGAGGCAAGTAGCAGAGTGAAGAGATGCGGATGTCAATGAAATGGATGTGGGATTTGTTGTAGAGATATTTGATTCAACAGGTAGGTGAATAAAAATTGTTATTGTTTGCAACCCTTGTGGAAAACTTTCTATTGATTTCTGAGAAGGTATATGTAGTTCTCGCTCACTGAGGGTTCTATGGTGTGGGTATTTTAACGTATATGGTTCACTGTGGTGTGGACTGCGGAATGATGGTAACGGTTTATTTGAAGTAGAGTTTTTCAACTTTTCTGTCTGAATGGGTACAAGATTTCATTTTCATAGTAGTTCTGGAACTGCTACGGAATGTTGAGGAAGATGTGTATTTTTACAATGAAAGGTTATGTCACGTTATTCAGCAAACTACATTGGAAATGATTCCCTTTACAAACGGAATTGGTTGGAGAAAGGCTGTGCAATGGTCTACTGAAGAGTGTGCAGAGGCAATTAGGGAGAGAAATAAAGCGTTTAGGAAAGTGAAGAAGTATCAGCCTTCGAGTGACCTTACTATGTATAAAAGAGCAAAGGCCGTGGTGAGGAAAGTGATGAAGATTGCGATAACTGTTTTCTGGAGGTCATATTGTGATCATATTGAAAAGAGATTGGCAGTTCAGCCGCCTCCAGGAAAGGATGATATGTTATTGTCTGATCAGACATACGGCTGACAAATCCCTTGAGATAATATTAAAATTTCTGAATTGTATTTGGAGGTTTGACCATCTTCCTCATGGCAAATGGTTGTAGTAGTGCCCATTATGGTAATAGAACGCTTGTGCTATATTTTGGAAAAGAGACGTGATTTTGCGTGTTATCAGAGTGGATTTCAGAAGGGTAGAATAACATTGGATTCAGTTTTATGTTTGGAAGATCATATTAGGAAAACACAGTTAAATATTGATGTTGTAATAGCAAAACATTTTGATATTGAAAAGGCTGATGATATTTATAGAAGGACCGACTATTGATTATTTTTTTGGAAATGTGTTTGAAGAGGCGATTGATTATTTTTTTTATGAGTTTTTTTTTATCAGGACCTCCTGTGCAGGTACGGGTGGGCAAGTTACATTCGGGTTCTATAAGAGAGAGATTGGGACCCCACAAGAAAGTACTTATTATTTCATACTATGATTGATAATGTTTTCTCTGAGGCAGGTTCTGGCGTGTTTAAATTACTATCCGTTGATGATGGAGGATTATGGATTTGTCATGGTTCGGTCCGTGAAGTCCGCATTTCGGTTCAAGGTTCGGTCGGTGGATTCAGGACTCCAGGTCTTCCAGCTGTCCTTTGTTTTGATTGAGTTAATCATAGGCACCCGATTCCCATCTTGTGGCTTGGAATATGAGTAGTCTTGTGATTGACGGTGTGCTGCTGGTTTGTCTTGTCAAGATCCCCTGGGAGCAACCTACTGGTGGAAGGCTGGAGCTGCCACTTGCTATCTTTAGGCCGTGTTGGGGAAACCATCCCCTCATGGAGCCTTGCTGTCAGTAGTCGGAGCTATCTTTGCGGTATGAATTTGGCCGTTTCACGGGCCAGCTGAGTGGCTGCCAGCTACTCTAAGCTAGGTAAGCATACGGCTTTTCTGTAGCCAGCTGAGGTTGCTGGCCGAACTAAGACTCAGAGCTTCTCCGGATCAGAAATGGAACTGTCTGTCGTTCTTTGGTGTTGTCTCTTCTTGTTCTCGCCTCCATTCTGCCCTTGCCCTGCTGGGGGTCTTAACATCTCTTGTCCTCGCCTCTGTGGGGTAAGTCAGGCCGTTCTGCCATTGCCTGCGTGGGGTCTTGTCTTGTCTTGTCCTCACCTCATGGGATAAGTCAGGATATGTTGCCGTTGCCCTGAGGGGGGATCTGTCCTGTCTTGTCTTCGCCTCTGTTGGGTAAGTCCGGCCGTTCTGCCGTTACTGGACGGATGATCCTCTCCCACCTTGGTTTGGAGACGTTGAGTCCCGGCATGTCGACGTATAAGTTCTGGTTCCATGTCTATGTACTATCCTATGTCACGTTGGTGTCGTGTTAACGATGAGTCCCAGGTTTTCGAAGGATAAGTCCCGGGTCTATGTTAATGCACAGTTCCTAGTCAGTCTCTGAGTTCCAGCCTCCGAGTTAGCAGCTTCCACAAGCTCAAGATCCAAGACCACAGCCTGCAGCCAAGCTGAAGATCCCAGACCCCAGCCGGAAGCCAAGTTCAAGATCGCAGACCCCAGCCAGCAGCCAAGCTCAAGATCCAAGACCACAGCCTGCAGCCAAGCTGAAGATCCCAGACCCCAGCCGGCAGCCAAGCTCCAAGATCCCAGTCCCCAGCGGGCAGCCAAGCTCAAGATGCCAGACCCCAGCCGGCAGCCGAGCTCAAGATCCCGGAACCCAGCCGGCAGCCAAGCTCAAGATCCCATACACCAGCCTGCAGCCAAGCTGAAGATCCCAGACCCCAGCCGGAAGCCAAGTTCAAGATCGCAGACCCCAGCCGGCAGCCAAGCTCATGATCCCAGACCCCAGGCGGCAGCCAAGCTCCAAGATCCAGTCCCCAGCGGGCAGCCAAGCTCGAGAAGCCAGACCCCAGCCGGCAGCCGATCTCAAGATCCCAGTCCCCAACCGGCAGCCAAGCTCCAAGATCCCAGACCCCAGCCTGCAGCCAAGCTCAAGATCCCGGAACCCAGCCGGCATCCAAGCTCCAAGATCCCAGACCGCAACCGGCAGACAAGCTCAAGATCCCAGACCCCAGCCGGCAGCCAAGCTCAAGATCCCAGACCCCACCCGGCAGGCAAGCTCAAGATCCCAGACCCCATCCGGCAGGCAAGCTCACGACGCAAGGCCCCAGCCTGCAGCCAAGCTCAAGACCCAAGACCCCAGCCCAAAGCCTCAGAAGCAAAGTCCCCAGCCTGTCTCCAAGCTCAGGCCTCTAAACCCCAGCCACGCCATGTCCTAAAGCCATGTCATTTCGTTGCCTGGTTCCGGGGTCTGAGCTCGAGGCAAGACCCAAGTTCTGTGTCCCTGTCCAGTCTCGGCCTCGGAGTCGAAGCCTTGGGATTGCCTCCTGGTCCATGGTTTCTTGTCCTGGCTCCGCTTTCCCTAGCCCAAGTCTGCGCTCTTGTCCCTGCTCCTGGTCTGAATCCAGTCACGTCCCTACTCTAGTCAAGTCCTGTTCCTTGTGCTTCAGTGTCTGTGTCCCGGATTTGGGTCCGTTTCCCAACGACCCCATTGTGACAGGATTAGAGGTAGAAATTTCAATTTTACTGTATATAGGATACAATTAGCAATTAATAAGTTCG
Organism: Mobula birostris; assembly: GCF_030028105.1. Lineage (NCBI taxonomy): Eukaryota > Metazoa > Chordata > Chondrichthyes > Myliobatiformes > Myliobatidae > Mobula > Mobula birostris. The sequence goes on along the minus strand of NC_092389.1, from coordinate 56,847,671 downwards.
AACAGTCGGCAAGGAGATGGGATTTAAGGTTTCAGTGGCAAAAAAAACAAGTGTTGTGTTTCATAAACTTGATTAATAGACCTGCACTTCATTTCATAAACTTGATTAATAGACCTGCACTTCATATGATCAAACTCTTGAAGACAATAGGCAATAGACAATAGGTGCAGGAGTAGGCCACTCAGCCATTCCAGCCAGCACCACCATTCATTGTGATCATGGCTGATCATCCACAATCAGTATCCAGTTCCTGCCTTATCCCCATAACCTTTGATTAGCTATCTTTAAGAGTTCCATCCATCTCTTTCTTGAAAACATCCAGAGACTTGGCCTCCCCTGTCTTCTGGGGCAGAGCATTCCAGATATCCACTACTCTCTAAGTGAAAAAGGTTTTCCTTAACACCGTTCTAAATGGTCAACCCCTTATTCTTAAACTGTGGCCTCTGGTTCTGTACTCACCCATCACCGGGAACATGATTCTTGCCTCCAGCGTGTCCAATCCCTTAATAATCTTAAATGTTTCAATCAGATCCCCTCTCATCCTTCTAAGTTCTAGAGTACACAAGCCCAGTCGCTCCAACATTTCAACATATTACAGTCCGCCATCCCGGGAATTAACCTTGTTAACCTACGCTGCACTCCCTCAACAGCAAGAATGTCCTTCCTCAAATTTGGAGACCTTAAAACTGCACATAATACTCTAGGTGTGGTCTCACCAGGGCCCTGTACAGCTGCAGAAGGACTTCTTTGCTCCTATACACATTTGCTCTTGTTATGAAAGCCAGCATGCCATTAGCTTTCTTCACTGCCTGCTGTACCTGCATGCTTGCTTTCAGTGACTGATGTACAAGAACACCTCGATCTCGTTGTACTTTCCCTTTTACTAACTTGACTCCATTTCGATAATAATCTGCCGACCTGTTCTTACCACCAGTGTGGATAACCTCACATTTATCCACATTAAACTGCATCTGCCATGCATCCGCCCACTCACTCAGCCTGTGCAATTCACCCTGCATTCTCATAACATCCTCCTCACATTTCACACTGCCACCCAACTTTGTGTTATCAGCAAATTTGCTAGTGTTTCTTTTAATCCCTTCACCTAAATCATTAATGTATATTGTAAAGGGCTAAGGTTCCAACACTGAACCCTGCAATACCCCACTGGTCACCGCCTGCCATTCCGAAAAGGACCCGTTAATCGCTACTCTTTGTTTCCTGTCAGCCAGCCAATTTTCAGTCCATGTCAGTACTCTGCTCCCAATACCATGTGCCCTAATTTTGCCCACTAATCTCCTATGTGGGACTTTATCCAAGGTTTTCTGAAAGTCCAGGTACAGTACATCCACTGGCTCTCCGTTGTCCATTTCCATAGTTACATTCTCAAAAAAATTCCAGAAGATTAGTCAAGCACGATTTCCACTTCGTAAATCCATGCTAACTCAGACCTATCCTGTTACTGCTATCCAAATGTGTGGTAATTTCATCTTTTATAATTGACTCCAGCATCTTTCCCACCACTGACGTCAGGCTAACCAGTCTATAATTCCCTGTTTTCACTCTCCCTCCTCTCTTGAAAAAAATGGGACAACATTAGCCACCCTCCAATCCACAGGAACTGATCCTGAATCTATAGAACATTGGAAAATGATTACCAATGCGTCCACGATTTCTAAAGCCACCTCCTTAAGTACCCTGGAATGCAGACCATCAGGTCCCGGGGATTTATCAGCCTTCAGACCCAACAGTCTATCCAACACCATTTCCTGCATAATATAAATTTCCTTCAGATCATCTATTATCCTAGGTCCTTTGGCCACTATTATTTCTGGAAGATTGTTTGTGGCTTCAGTGAAGACAAATTCAAAGCATCTGTTCAACTCCTCTGCCACTTCCTTGTTCCCCATAATAATTTCACCCTTCTCTTTCTCAACGGCCCAATTTTGGTCTTAACTATTTTTTTTTTCCTTTTGACATAACTAAAAAAAGCTTTTACTATCCTCTTTTATATTCTTGGCTAGTTCACGTTCTTACCTCATTTTTTCTCCACGTATTACCTCTTAGTTATCTTCTGTTGATCTTTAAAAGTTTTCCAATTCTCCGGCTTCCCACTCATCTTTGCTATGTTATACTTCTATTTTATCTTTATACTGTCCTTTACTTCCCTGGTCCGCCACGGCCTATCCTTACTCCCCTTAGGATCTTTCTTCCTCTTTGGAATGACGTGTCAGTGGTGAGATTTCCAGGCTTGTGGATGGACAATAAGCTAACAAAGATAGAGATTGGGACCCTACAAGACAATATTTATTATTTCACATTATGATAAATACTCATCCTGTTAAAGGTGTGTTGGAGGACTGTTGGGAACTTCACAAGAAGATTCTTTTTAGTTTTGGGTGCCTGGATTCTTATCAAGCTGGGAATTTGGGTTATTACCACGCTGGGCATATGGGTTCATTATATTTGCAATTTTCCCATTGTCGCGTTCTTGGTAACCCTACCATTTTTTTCAATGTCTTTAGTTGATTTTAGATACACGATTTAATAAAGTCAAAGGATTCTGTTTGCTTGAGAATCAGTTGATTCGTCAGTATTTTGAGGAGAATTATTGTGATATGTTAAACTTTGCTGCAGAATAATCGAAGATAACTTGGATGTTAATGTGGCTGTTTTTGTGCATGAATTCTAGGTAACGATAAAGAAACAGCTCACAAACTATTTATCAACACATACAGTAGAATGTGTTGCTTACAGTGGGTGGTGGAAATTTGTGCAGGTCAGGTTGTCATTTGTTCTGATGCCTTTTCGGTTTTGCAGAGTCTTAAAACAGGTAATTCTCGTCGTAGGACAGATTTACTGTTGAAAACTCACCAAAGATTATCTCCTACACAAAGTTTTGTTTTATGATGGCTGTCGCTCAAAAGAGCGAAGCCATGGAGTCATAAGTAGCTAGCCATGTGGACACAAGCTGGGGTCTGATCAGCCCCGGCTGGGTCACCTCGAAGAGGTTGTATGATGTTGAAACACCCGAAACACCCGATGATTCCAGGAACATCACTGAAGATATGTCCAGAAGCATCAGTAGATGTATGTTCACATCAGTATATGTCCACTTCTTATGGGTCCCTGCACGTAGAGGTTCAGTTACAAAAGCTGTTAAAATTTCAACTGTGGATAAACACCTTCCACCTCGAAAATCAGAAGCAAAGGCATTGGCGGGTTAAGAATTATAGCAGAACTGTTGGGATAATGGGCCTCAAAGGAGACACCTTTACAGAACATATAACTGTTAGATTTATGGGGGAAGGGGTTAAAAAACAAGAAGATAAGGAATTACATTGATACGACTTAGAATTTGGCACACTATGCTTAATTATTCCTTCGTTCCTGTTGGGAAACATCATTCTGGGTCGTGTAGTTTTCAAGACGGTGAGGCAACGAGGAAGGTGAGGTGGCGACAGTGGGAAGCGGTAAAATGAGGGCAGGGGAGCGGGGAGAGTTTGAGGCAAAGAGGAGGAAAGAGCATTTTTTGGGAAGGGGGTGAAGGGCAATGGGAATATAGAGGGAGAACGTATGTGTGTGTCTGTCTGTCTACCTACCCGTGTGTATGTGGGTGTCTGTATCTGTATGCTTTTCAACAACTTTAGGATCCCTGGCCCTTATCGCCTCACTATGACCATGGTTGTCCAGTACCTTTTCACTTCTGTCCCCCATCGGAAGGCCTTAAAGCACACCACTTTCTTCCCGACAACGGACCCAGCCAATTCTCCTTCATCCACTCTTTATCAGGAGTCATGGAGCACTATAACAAACAAACAAACCCCTTTGCCCATGGAGTCGGCACCGAATTGTTATTCTGCCGAGTCCCATAACCGCAGCTGGACCATGGTCCTCAATACCCTCCCGTCCATGTACTGATCCAAACTTCTCTGCAATGAAATCCATAACTTCCACTGGCATCTCTTCCCACACCCTCGCCACCCTCTGCGTGAAGGGATTTCACTCAGGTTCTTCTGAAATATTTCACCTTTCACCCTTAAACTGCGATCTCTAGTTTCCATCTCACCCAACCTCAGAGGAAATGTCCTGCATGTACTTACCCTGTCAAAAACACGCATCCTTTTGTGTACCTCTATGAAATCTCCCATAATTTCCCACATTTCAGGGAATAAAGTCCTCACTTTTTCTTACAGCTTGTCTCCCCGGGCATAACAGAATCGTTGGGATTTGAAAAATCGTGTATCCTAAAATCAACTACCGGCATTGAAAGAAACCAGTTGGGGTTAATGAGAAGGCGACAGTAGAACATATTCCAAGCGAGATAAGAACCCAGGCATCCAAAAATAAAACACTCTTCTTCTGATGCTTCAAACAGTTCTCAAACGCACCTTTAATAGAATGATCATTTCTTGCCTCTCGAAAGTATCCAATAAGTTAACATTAAATTCAAACTCCACATTTACAACCAGTGAATATGAAACAGGAGACGGCCTGACTGCAGCACAACACAATCTTACAGCATGTGCCGGTATCGCGCCGAAACATTTTAAAGTTGAAGATGAAGCTGATCCAGAAGCCACAATCAAGAACAGATCTACCTAAACAAATATACTGGTCGACAAAGATTTCTTCGCAGGACCGCAGAATATCCACAAATACACCCGAGAATATTTAATGATCCTTTATCAATTCTTTTGCTGATATGGTGCTTCCATTTGTTTCAGGTTCATCTCAGGTAATTTTGGGGCTGGCAGAGCAGCCTTCCAGCGCTTTGCCAATGATCTGCCATAAACTGCTTCGGCTGCGGACATCCCGTGTTTGGTCTGATAATGAGATCTCATTTCGAACAAGACTATCGATAGCATTCTGAGCCAACTTTGATCGGTTTCTTCTTCTGGTTTAGCCAATTTGTATTTCAGCATCCCATCAGTCCTTTCAAACAGGCCGGCAGCCTGTGGTCTGGGGGGCCGAGGCGGGGGGTGGGGGCGTCAATGGAATATCTATTTAATTCCCGGAGCCTGGCATAATTGGGTCTTAATCTCACCCACAAAATGAGGGCCATTGTCAGAAACAACTTGCACATATTACCCTGAATCTGGGAATCAGTGTAATTCGATAAAATCGAGTTGTAGTTGGCCGAAATGGTACCTTGGCAACGAGATATATTCCTTGGGGCATGGGGTGCCTTTTCCTAGTGTATGGAGTTGGCATATCAGACATCGACTAGCACCATTCTTTCCAACTTTCTCCGGGTCCGGGCTCCACCATGATTCCAATCACTGCCTTAACATTCCCTCCTGGCTAAAGTGTGCATTGTTCTGTACAAAGTCTACAATATCGCCCGGTATAGTTTCAGATCCGCAGACCTGACGGGCAGGAGTAAGCCAGACGTCGTCAGTCGGTGAGTAAAAACATCCAGCCGACTCTCCAATGGCTTTCTCTTTTTCAGAGGCGTCCCTCTGTAAAACACACACATCCTCAATTCCAGACACACCCTTTGTTTCGGAAACGGGGATTCGGGATTTTCCCCGGCGATCCGGCATTTGGGGAACAATCGGTGCTCCGGTAAGGGCAGCTCGTTCCGCAGCTGAGTCGGCTCTGTCGTTTCCACGGTCAGTCTCAGTGGTACCTTTGGTGTGTGCAGAGCGTTTAATAATGGCCAATTGTGAAGAGAGGCAGATGGCGGACAAAAGGCCGTCGATGTAAATTTTATTAGTGACAGGCATATCAGAGCAGGTGACACAACCCCCAAATTTTCAAAGTTGGCCGAGGTCATGAGCGACCCCACAGGCACATCCAGAGTCTGTACAACTGTTGGCCAATTTCCCAGTGGCTGGGATGCATGCTGGAGTGAGAGCAAAGAATTCAGCCCGCCGCTCCGAGTGAGGAGAAAGGAAGAAAGCTGACGCCACGGATTCTATGTCAGAAACAACAGCACATCGTACACGGCGCTGGCCTTCGTTGTCTATAAAGGAGCTTCCATCAACATCGCAGAGTAAATCCTGGTCAGTCATATTCTGTCAACTGGTGACTTATTGTTGCACAATCATGGGGTATTGAATCTGGACACTCAGTAGGGCATTCACAAAATGTGGCAGGGGTCACAGTAGAACAGGGGAGAAAAGAGAGAAGGCGTTTCTGTGGGAGAAGGACCTCTTATTTATAGCAGCCGGCCTGCGTGTGGCCCTGAGTTTGGCAGATGTTCAACAGGGTGACTCTGTCATGAAAGCTGAGTATGTCCGCTGCCTGGTGCGGGGCAACGTTACCCGCTGCGAGAACCGGATCGAGCTGAGTATATCCACTGCCTGGTGCGAGGTAACGTTACCCGCTGCGAGAACCGGATCGAGCTGAGTATATCCACTGCCTGGTGCGGGGTAACGTTACCCGCTGCGAGAACCGGATCGAGCTGAGTATATCCACTGCCTGGTGCGGGGTAACGTTACCCGCTGCGAGAACCGGATCGAGCTGAGTATGTCCACTGCCTGGTGCGGGGTAACGTTACCCGCTGCGAGAACCGGATCGAGCTGAGTATATCCGCTGCCTGGTGCGGGGTAACGTTACCCGCTGCGAGAACCGGATCGAGCTGAGTATATCCACTGCCTGGTGCGAGGTAACGTTACCCGCTGCGAGAACCGGATCGAGCTGAGTATATCCGCTGCCTGGTGCGGGGTAACGTTACCCGCTGCGAGAACCGGATCGAGCTGAGTATATCCACTGCCTGGTGCGGGGTAACGTTACCCGCTGCGAGAACCGGATCGAGCTGAGTATATCCACTGCCTGGTGCGGGGTAACGTTACCCGCTGCGAGAACCGGATCGAGCTGAGTATGTCCACTGCCTGGTGCGGGGTAACGTTACCCGCTGCGAGAACCGGATCGAGCTGAGTATATCCACTGCCTGGTGCGGGGTAACGTTACCCGCTGCGAGAACCGGATCGAGCTGAGTATATCCGTTGCCTGGTGCGGGGTAACGTTACCCGCTGCGAGAACCGGATCGAGCTGAGTATATCCACTGCCTGGTGCGGGGATAACGTTACCCGCTGCGAGAACCGGATCGAGCTGAGTATATCCGCTGCCTGGTGCGGGGTAATGTTACCCGCTGCGAGAACCGGATTGAGCTGAGTATATCCACTGCCTGGTGCGGGGTAACGTTACCCGCTGCGAGAACCGGATCGAGTTGTAGGCGACAGGTCGTTGTCGATCCCCATGGCTCCGGGAAGGGACAGCGGTGGCAGACGCGCCCTTGATTGTCACATCGAGTGCAACACGGCGATTATATAGGAGCCGGCCCGAGGAGGGGTGCGATATCTGGGCTTTCCTGAGGGAAGCAAAATCCTGTTCGGCCGGTTCTGGGAGCTGAAAGGGAGTTTCGCATTTGGGCGAGGATTTGGTGAGCAGGACAACATTTGGAATCCAATTGCGGCAGAAATTGACAGGGCCCGGGAATATAATCAACTGAGTCGGCGTAGTGTATTAACCATGGGGGTTAAACAGCACAGGTCAAGCGCTGAATCTGGTACCTTCTGTTTTTTTTTTACGATCTGTACCACACTTGATAACAAAACCTTTTTTAAAGCAAATATGATTTTTTTTCTCTGACAAACTAACACACTATTAAAGTATAACGGAGAGAAGTTACATTTGTCAAGAATTGGACAAAGTCAGAAATCAACCCTTCCTCACAAGGAAAGATAATAAATATTAAAATATGGAAGATTGCTCTAGCCACCCGCTGAAATGTTTTATACTCAAATTTAAATGAACTTATTCACTTCCGATAGCCTTTGCGGTTTGCTTTGAAAGACTGAACAACGACAGTTCTTTCTGACAAGGCCACAGGTTGTCAATACAGCTACTATGATAAATAATGAACGTCTTTATCAGATTTACAGCTTTCCTGGAAATACATAGTCTTTGTGAACTACGAACTAATGTAAATGGCTTTCTGAAGCTAGAGTGGACTCTGACAAGTTCGCATTGTTGACTTTAATATTGTCGGCCACCCTGCTGGCTAGGGTTTGGTGGAGAAGATCACAGTACTGTGGGGTCTGGTTCTATGCTGCGTACAGCCGATCTCCTGATCATCAATATTGTTTGGGGAATCGTCTGTGTGTCTGGATAGAGGCGGGGTACCCCAGAATTATTTGTATTCTGAGTTTCCCTTTTACCTGTATTCGTTCTTTCTTGGTCAGTATGTTTTGTCTCTGATACAATTATTTTCCCCGTCTCCTTTGTCTGATTTTGCCCCTATCACACTCTTCACAAATCGCTCTCAACTCTTGCCAACTCCTTGGATTACTTCTTTTGGTCACGGATGTCTACTCATCTTCGCTTTCCGTTATCCGTCCAAAAATTTAATTTATGTCTGTTATTTCTGACTCTTGTCTCCAGACGGCAATCCGGCGACCGTACTCTTTCCCTGCATTCACTTTCCATATTCGCTGTTCCGCCTGCCGTATTAAATTCAAATCAAATGTATCTCCTGCAGGCCAGTTGTCTTTTCCCAAATGCTTAGACAATTAGAACTACATTTCACTAAGTGCGCATCCCTTGTATTCAGGGGACTTGAACCACCTGCTTTGACTTACTAGAAACCTCGAACTTCCCAATTATTCTGGGTGACTCGAACCACCCGTCTTGATTTCCTATTCCGGGGGACCGGAACACCCGTCTTGACTGACTGCTCTGGGGTATCGAACCACCGGTCATGACTTACTATTCCGGGGAACTCGGACTACTTGTCTTGAGTTACTATTCCGGAGACCCGAACCACCTGCCTTGACTTACTATTCGGGGGATTGAAAACACCCGTCTCCTCTTTATTCCCTTTGGGTCCCGTCAGTGGATTTCCCGCCAAAATGAGGGAACAAATAGAGTTGTTAGAGAGAAGAGAAATGAAAATGAAGCGAAATATATTTACTGTTATTGCAGAGTACAGTTGTCATGCACCAATACAGCGAAAATGAGTTTGCAACTCTCATACTCAATGCTATAAAACAACAAATAAAATAAATAAACAATAAATAAGATCAAGTAACCAGCCAGAACAAGCAATGTCCAGCAGTACAACAGCGCAACTCAGATGCGTGACAGCCATAAAACCAGTATTAAAGTAGCAATATAACAAATTTATGGATGATGCTTGATCGATTGGTTCAGAGCAATTACAGCTCTGGGGAAGAAGCTATTTTTCAGTCTGGAAGTGCGGGCATAGAAAATCTTATAATTTATGCCAGATGGAGGAAGTTCAAACAGATGATTGCATGGGTGTGTATTGTCCTTACAGATGCTTGTGGCTTTCCTTAGGCAGCGGAGCTGTAGGTGTCCTCCAGGGCTGGGAGCTGTGTCCCGATTATCTTCTGGGCGCTAGAGACGACTCGCTGAAGTGTTTTCCTATCAGCTGCTGTACAACTGAGATACCACACAGAAATGCAGTATGTTAGGATGCTCTCTATGGTGCAGCGGTAAAAGATCACTAGCATCTGTTCAGGGAGACCGGCTTTCTTCAGCGTCCTGAGGATAAACAAGCATTGCTGTGCCTTCTTAACTATTGTAGTGGTGTTAGTGGACCATGTAAGGTCTTCTGAGATATGTATTCCCAGAAACCTGAAACTGGACACTCTCTCCTGTCTGTCTCCGTTACTGTAGACTGGAGCGTACTCATCACACCGTGACTTTCCAAAGTTGATAATCATCTCCTTGGTCTTTGCTGTATTAAGAGACAGGTTGTTCTCTGAGCACCAGCTCACTAAGTTCTGTACATCCGCTCTGTACGCTGATTCGTCTCTGTTGGAGATCAACCCGATCACTGTTGTGTCGCCTGCGAATTTGACGATGGTATTGGTGTTAAATGCAGGTACAGAGTCGTAAGCGAAGAGGGGGTAGAGTATGGGACTCAATACACAACCTTGTGGTGTACCAGTGTTCAGGATAGCTGTGGAGGACAGGTGAGCGCCCAGTCTCACTGCCTGTGAACGCTCTGACTAGAAATTCAGGACCCAGTTGCAGAGTGATGTGCTCAGTCCCAGCTGGTGGAGTTTGGAGATGAGCTTGCTGGGGATGACAGTATTAAAATAAGAGATATAATCAACAAACAACATCCTCACGTACGTGCCCTTTCTCTCCAGGTGTGTTAGGACAGTGTGAAGAGCTAATGAGATGGCACCCTGCGCGGACACAAGCTTAGAGCTTGTGGGCCCGTTCGTGTCTGATTCACCCCAACGGTCTGCCCGTCCACTTACTCAGTTTTGGCAAGGGGTCTACCACCTATTGGGAACCTGCTTGCAGCGCCAAGCTTCGGTCCGCCTCTCTACCGGAGAACTTTCAGTTCAGACCCTGGGAATAATTGTCAAGCACAGTTAGCTTAGAGTATTAGCAAGCTTGCGTTGCTCAGATGACGCACAGAGTCCCGCTCAGTGAGCTTTGGAAATCCTGCAAGTCAAGTTAGTCCCCGAGTACGGTCTGGGCTGTTGTTAAAAATATTCCTTATCACATACATACTCTGATAAGGGTCCACAGTGCGGCTCCTTATCGAACAAACACTTCTTTGTTCAGACATTATTCTCACAGCACGACTTGTCAAGCTGCCAATAACTTAGTTAGGTTTTAACCCTTTTAATTCTGCATATAATTCCCCAACGTTAGAGTCAGTCACAGACACGACAGCACAGATACTACCCTTCGGCCCGTCACCCACGAGAGACTGTCAAAGAAACCAGAGCGCAGAAACAAACACCTTGACCCGTCAACCTGTCATTTCTGTCCCGTGAGGGTGAGCCACAGACACGACACCACAGAAACAGTCCATTCGGCCCAGCAGCGTGTCGTTCCTGTCCCGTTAGACTGAGTCACCAACCCGGCAGGATCCATCATCCTAACATTACTGCTCCGTTTGAGACAGTCTCAGAACGCAGAACACAGAAACAGACTCATCGTATATCATCGGTTTGATTTTTAACTGGTGTCCCTCGTCGTGTACACTTCCCCACACCTGATAGCGAGGTGTGACACCCCGACATGCCCATTAGGTTATCACAGAGCAAAGATCATTTCAAACAGTTCACAAGTTAGCTGCCTCCATCTTCCAGAATAGCAAAACCAAAGTTCAAAGTTCAAACTGCATTTATTAGTAAAGTACCCTAAGATTCATCACACCCCAATCTGTGTGCACCCCAGAATCTACCGACATACCCCCAAATCTACCCGAACGATCAAATTCAAGTGGACGCTCTTATTCGACAATACACCCCATATCAGAGTACACCCCGATATTAGCCGACACATCCCTCGATCTGTGCCCCTCACAAATCCATGTACATCCCCAAATCTCAATGCATCCCACAAGTCAGTGTGCGCCGTCAAATCCAATGACATCCCTAAATCGGTGTGCAAATCTAAATCTATCTGCACCCTCAAATCCGTGTGCAGCCCAAACCCGCTGATACCACCGCGAGTAAATTGGATTATCCCAGAGCAAGAACAATGTCAAATAGTTCACAAAAGAGCTCGCTCCACCTTACAAATGTAGCAAGGACAACATTCAAATTCAAACTGTGTATGTCAGTAAAGTATCTGTGAATGAAGCAACGCTGAGACTCATCACAGCTCAAATTGACCTTCACCACCTGATAATTATTGTTAATGTATCAAAAACGAAAAACGGTCTGTTTCATCGCAACCCCAAATCTGTGAGCACCCCCAGATCCGTGTCCATTCACATAACAAAGTGCATCCGCCAAATCTGTGTGCACTAACAAATCCGTACGAACTCCAAACCCACTGACACCCTCCGAATGCAGATTAGATTATACCACAGTAAGAATCATTTCAAACAGATCCCAAATAGCTGCCCTACCTTAAAAATAATAAGAACAAAGTTCAAACTTTAAAGTTTATTATCCAAGTATCTATAAATGTAACAACCTTGAGAATGGTCACCACTCCAAATCCACCGACACTCACAAATATGCTGTGTGTGAGAAGTCAGAGTGTGGCAGTAGATAGTTGCCTCTCTGACTGAAGGCCTCTGACCGGTGATGTGCCGCAGGGATCCGCGCTGGATCCTTTGTTGCTTGTCATCTACATCAAAGATCTGGACGATAATGTGATAAACTGGATCAGCAGATTTGCTAATGCCACCAAGATTGAGGTTGTAGTGGACAATGGAGAAGGCTATCAACGTTTTCAGCAGGATCTAAACCAGCTGGAAACATGGGCTGAAAAATAACAGATGGATTTGATGTAAACAAGAGGGAGGTGTTGCACTTCGACAGAGCCAAACAGAGAGCTCTTACAAAGTGAACGAAGTGCATTCGGATTGGAGGGTTGTGACTAGTGGTGTCCCACAAGGATCGGTTCTGGGACCTCTGGTTTTCGTGATTTTTATTAACAACCTGGATGTGGGGGTAGAAGGGTGGGTTGGCAAGTTTTGCAGACGACACAAAAGTTGGTGGTGTTGTGCATAATAGAGGATTGTCGTAGATTGCAAAGAGACATTGATATCATGCAGAAGTGGGCTGAGAAGTGGCAGATGGAGTTCAACCCGGAGAAGTGTAAGGTGGTACACTTTGGAAGGACAAACTCCAAGGCAGAGTACAAAGTAAATGGCAGGATACTTGGTAGTGTGGAGGAGCAGAGGGATTTTGGGGTACATGTCCACAGATCCCTGAAAGTTACCTCACAGGTGGATAGGGTAGTTAAGAAAGCTTATGGAGTGTTAGCTTTCATAAGTCGAGGGATAGAGTTTAAGAGTTGCGGGGTAATGATGCAGCTCTATAAAACTCTGGTTTGGCCACACTTGGAGTACTGTGTCCAGTTCTGGTCGGCTCACTATAGGAAGGACGTGAAAGCATTGGAAAGGGTACAGAGGAGATTTACCAGGGTGCTCCCTGATCTGGAGAATATGTATTATGATCAGAGATTAAAGGAGCTAGGGCGTTACTCTTTGGAGAGGAGGAGGATGACAGGAGACATGATAGAGGTATACAAGATATTAAGAGGACTAGATAGAGTGGACAGCCAGCGCCTCTTCTCCAGGGCACCAAAGTTCAGTACAAGAGGACATGGCTTTAAGGTAAGGAGTGGGAAGTTCAAGAGGTATATTAGAGGAAGGTGTTTTACTCAGAGAGTGGTTGGTGCGTAGAATGCACAGCCTGAGTCAGTGGTGGAGGCAGATACACTAGTGGAATTTAAGAGACTGCTAGACAAATATATAGAGGAATTTAAGGTGGAGGTTATATGGGAGGTAGGATTTAAGGGTCAGAACAACATTGTGGGCCGAAGGGCCTGTACTGTGTCGTAATATTCTATTTTCTATGTTCTATGTTCTACGTTCTCACAGGGGTGGTCGCTGATTTGCTGTGAGTGTGTCTGAGGACGGACTGCGGCCGGGAGGAGTATATGTCAGTCTCAGTTTGTTCTCAGAATCAAAGGAGTTTCCCTGGAGCTCAAAGTTCAAAGTACGTTTTATTATCAGAGAACAGATAACGAGACATGAAATAACCGCAGCGGCTGCTGATCGATTTCTGTAGCTCTCGCCGCTCCCCCGTGCAATCTGATAGGCTGAAGGCCAAGGGAGTACAAGAGGCAAAGGTAAACTCGTGTTTCAGAAAATAAGAAACAGAAGCAGGCGTTGTCATTCGGCCCCTCACGCTGGCTCTGCTTTTCACTCAGAACATGCCCGATCTTTGGCTTCAGCGACACTTTCCTGCAGCGTTCCCATCATCACTGAGCCCCTAAATATGTCTTTAGAATGTAGAAAACTTGTGGGAAAAAATCCAAAGTTTCACTGCACTCTGGGTGAGGAAATTTCTCCTCATCTCAGTCTTGCAGAGGCGACCTTGGATTTTGAACCTGTAACCGCTGGTTCCACACCTGAGCGGGAGGAAACATAATTCCTGCCCCAAGTATGTCAATATCCTGTGAGTTTGTGTCTGCCTCTTATTTCTCTAATTCTGAGACAGGCGCATTGTGATCATTCCTTGTGGGAGCATCTCAATGGACGGGCAAGTCAGCGTAGTTATCCTCAATTGCTCAAGAGCCTGATCATTGATGTGTAATAACTGTTCCTGAGCCTGGTTTTGATTGTCCTGAGGCTCTTGTATCTTCCTGCTGATTGGGCCTGCCCTGGGTGGTGAGCATCTCTGGTGATGGATGCTGCTTTGCTCCGACAGCGTTCCCTGTAGATGTGCTCAGTGGTCGGGAGGCTCCACCCGTGATGTACTGGGCCGAATCCAATACCTTGTGTAGGGTCATCGTCCTCTCGGTGTGAACCATGTTTTATTGAAATTGGTCACCGTTCTTTCAGGTCTGCAGCTTTGACCACAAGAACAACCAGGCAGTGGTCAGCACGGAATGTCCTGCAACTACTTCAGGAGAAGGATTGGATAGACACAGTGGGGTGTTTCCCTGAGCAGACAGTCCAGACCATCTGGCAGAATGCCTCATCACCAGATCTTACCAACAGGCACCAAGACCTTACCTGTCCGGCGGCGAGAGGGGCCCTCCCAGTCTGATCCTTGCTGCATGCCCGGAGATCACTCCCACAGCGCGCTGCTGCGAAATTACTGCTGTGGAGATCAGTCGGTCACTCACCCCTTTGAGGACTGAGGACTGGCGAAGATATGTGGAGAAAGATGCAAGGGCCTGTGCCACAGCAGCTGTGTGACAGAGGCTCACAGGACGCACAGAAAAACAGACATCAAGTGCTGCTGGAAAATCATCAACTAGGCGAAAGGCTCCCGAAACGAATTGTTGTGCCATTACATCGAGATGTCCGTAGAGCAAGGGTTCCCAAGATGCGGATGGGATGCGCGGTAAAAGGTATTGGTCCATGGCAGGAAAAAAAGGTTGGAAATTCCTGTCGGACAGGAATGCTGCCAGCTGGCACATTCCAGGCTGCAGGGATACTATTGAAACTATAGGGTTCCTCGACTACTGGACAGCAAGGGGCCGGGTTGAGTGAGGAAGCTTCTCAGTTATTGTAGTAGTAGACCACCCCAGGGGGCCACATGTGCGACAACAGTCCTATCCATTTTAACGAATGTAAAAAAAAAAACACTAAATACCGCCCAGATAATGAATGTAAATTCATTGGGTAAAGACATTGCACGGTTTATCCTTGTGAATATTTTTATGGTGAACAAAATCTATTTTGAGAAAAAAAAAGTCAACGTCTTGCCCGTGTCCAGAGTCAGGAAGACCGGGCCTTCCATTACAGACGGCACGGACATAGAGCCATAGAACCATAGTACATTACAGCACAGAAACAGGCTCTTTGGCCCTTCTTGACTGTGCCGAACTATTTATCTGCCTAGTCCCACTGACCTGCACCTAGACCATATCCTTCCATCCACCTCTCATCCATGTACCTGTCCAAGCTTTTCTTAAATGTTAAAAGTGATGCCGCATTTACCGGGACTTGGAGGAGACTCGGGAAGCGCGGCCTCTCGGGCAGTGCGGTGGCCAGCACTAAACTGTCCGGGGCTTTTACCCAACGATAACGGATGGACAACCAGTATATTCCCGAGGTCCGTCCTCTGGGACGGACAGCAGAGCCTTCCTGATCAACAGACAACAAATTATGGACGACCTCTGCAAGTCAGATGGAGAGAGTGTGGAGAGAGATGGAGAGAGATGGAGAGAGTGTGGAGAGAGCTGGAGAGAGATGGAGAGAGAGTGGAGAGAGAGTGGAGAGAGGTGGAGAGAGGGTGGAGAGAGGTGGAGAGAGGGTGGAGAGAGAGTGGAACGAGCGTGGAGAGAACTGGAGAGAGATTTTGGAGAGAGTGTGGAGAGAGATGGAGAGAGTGTGGAGAGAGATGGAGAGAGCGTGGAGAGAGCGTGGAGGAGATGGAGAGAGCGTGGAGAGAGCGTGGAGAGAGATTTTGGAGAGAGTGTGGAGAGAGATGGAGAGAGAGGAGAGAGCTGGAGAGAGTGTGGAAAGAGTGTGGAGAGAGTGTGGAGAGAGTGTGGAGAGAGATGGAGAGCGTGGAGAGAACGATGGAGAGAGCGATGGAGAGAGCGATGGAGAGAGAGATGGAGAGAGTGTGGAGGGAGCGTGGAGAGAGATGGAGAGAGATGGAGAGTGTTGAGAGAGCGTGGAGAGAGATGGAGAGAGTGTGGAGAGAGCGTGGAGAGAGCGTGGAGAGAGGTGGAGAGAGATGGAGAGAGATGGAGAGAGATGGAGAGAGTGTGGAGGGAGCGTGGAGAGAGATGGAGAGAGATGGAGAGTGTTGAGAGAGCGTGGAGAGAGATGGAGAGAGTGTGGAGAGAGTGGAGCGAGTGTGGAGAGAGATGGAGCGAATGTGGAGTGAGTGTTGACAGAGTGTGGAGAGAAATTGTGAGTCTACGTTTCAGGTTGACATACT
This sequence comes from Mobula birostris, assembly GCF_030028105.1. Lineage (NCBI taxonomy): Eukaryota > Metazoa > Chordata > Chondrichthyes > Myliobatiformes > Myliobatidae > Mobula > Mobula birostris. The sequence continues at coordinate 56,831,307 of NC_092389.1, read as the reverse complement.
TTCTTAAGAATAGTCAAAAAAAAATAGGGGAGATAGCCATAGAAACTATGTGTGTTGGGTTGGATTCAGATGGGAAGTGGGTGAGTGAATACTGGATGGATTTAAAAAGGCGGTCACAGCGGCTCTTCGGCCCAACTTGATCGTGCCGACCAACTTGATTTAATGAGATCGTCCCATTTCCCATTATCCATGTACCTGTCAAGATGTATTTTAAAATACTTTAACTGTACCCACCTCTACAGTTGAGCAAGGGCTCTTTGTAAACTTGGAGAACCGTCTTCCGTGTCCGCAACACAATGATTTTTAGCGTCACTCACAAAACTACAAACAACCGCGGCCCCAGCACCGACCTCTGCAGGTCACAGGCCTCTAGTCCTCTGTGTTTAAGAGACACATGGACAGACACTTTAACAGGCCAGGCACGGATGGCGACTGACCTAATGCCACCCAAACCGATGAATATTGATGGGTAAATAGGTCAGCATAGAGGTGATGGATCGAAGGGCAGCTTCTATGTTGTACGGCGAAGGCTCTGTGACGTAGAACATGGACATTTACAGCACATTGCAGGCCCTTTGGCCCTTAATGACCATACAACCTACTGTAGAGGCTGCCTAGACATTTCCAAGCGCATAGCCCTCTATTTTTCTAAGCTCCCTGTACCTTTCTAAAAGGCTCTTAAAAGATCCTATTTTACCGGCTTCCACAACCACTGCCGGCAGTGCATTCCACGCACCCACCAGGTGAAAAACCTACCCCTGACATCCCCTCGATAATTATTTCCAAGCACCTTAAAACTATGCCTCCCCATGTTATCAATTCCAGCCTGGGAAAAGCCTCTGGTCAATACCTCTCATCATCTTATGCACCTCGAAATGAACTGAATGACTGAGAGAACCAACCCACCACCGCACCCCCAACCAACAGAACAGGGAATTCCAAAGAGACCGTGACCCCTGACCCTTGACTCCTCAGACAAGAGCAACATCCTCTTTGCATCCTGCCTGTTGAGACCTGAAAATGTTTTGTGTTCCCTGAGATTTCCTCTCATTCTTCTGAACAGGGTACAGAGAACATAGCACAGTTCAGCACAGGAACAGGCTCTTCGTGCAATGTTAACATTGATTTCAAGGAAAGTCAAGTCGCATTTTATTGTCATTTCGACCATAACTGCGGGTACAGTACACAGTAAAAACGCGACAACGGGCTACATGAAGCAATACAAAAACTACACTGAACTACATAAAGCAACACAAAAACTGCACTAGACTACAGACCTACCCAAAACTGCATAAAGTACCCAGAACAGTGCAGGTATTACGATAAATAATAAACAAGACAATAGGCACAGCGGAGAGCAGTAGGTTGGTAGTCCGATGGCTTGGGGAGGGGGGGAAACTGTTACATAAACAGTTGGTAGTAGGTTGGTAGTCCGATGTCTTGGGGGGGGGGGAACTGTTACATAAATGAACAGCTGAATGGTGGCGTCCAGGATTCCATCCGTTTCTGTACTCCGGCCGAGTATTTCTTTGGAGTCGGATGTAGTCCAATTTAATGTCCATTGGAGAGCAGAATGGACGGGAGAGGCAGCCGGCAAGGGCTTGCTTTTTCCTGGCACGGACTCCTGCCCGCTCACCTCGGTTCTGCCTCCTCGGACAGGGCTTACGCGTCTCCACATCCGGCCACTAGCACCAGGGGACTGCAGGCCCGATTCCCTCAGCAAGCGGACATTGGAGAGCAGAATGGACGGGAGAGCCAGCCGGCAAGGGCTTGCCTTTTCCCTGGCACGGGCTCCTGTTCACTCGCCAGTGTGAAGTGTGAAGTGGGGGAGTGTGAAGGTTCGAGACAGTAAAGGAGGTGATAATGGGAACCAGTCGGGGAGAGATGAATGGGATATTGTACCAGAACCAGGTGTGGGAGAGGTGGAAAGCCTGTGGATGATCTGTGTGTGTAGAGGTAACGAGATGGTGGAGGGGGACAAAGATGGAGATGAGGATCCTTTTTTCCCCTTTCGCAGAATCCCATCACCCGCAGACCGTCATTAGGACAGGGGAAGAATTTGTAGGGAGCCTTAAGCAATACAGGTCCTGATGAAGGGTTTCAGCCCGAACTGTCGACCCTACTCTTTTCCAAAGATGCTTCCTGGCCTGCTAATTTCGTCCAGCATTTTGTGTGTGTGTGTGGCTGCGCTTTAAATATACTCGATTCGTTGGCCTCCACTGCTGCCTGTGGCAGATTCACTATACTGTGGGGAAAGAAATTGCTACTCATCACTGTTCTAAATGGACATCCCTGTAGTCGAGGGCTGTGCCCTCTGGTCCTAGACTCACCAGCTAGAGGAAACATCCTCCCGACATCAACTCTGTCCAGACAGGTTTCAGGGACAAAGATGGGAGGTGAGGATCCTTTCACACAGCCACATCGCTGCAACCCTTCATTGGGACAGGGTAAGGAATTTCAGGCACATTTCACCACATTTCAGCCGAACTGCTGGAAGACTGGAGGGTGGCTCAGGTGTTGCCTTTATTTATGAAGGACTGGTCAAGCCAAGGAACTCCAGGCCGCTGAGACTAGCACCAGTGGTGGGAATGTGTCTGACGGAGGGAGAGGATCAAACAGCATTTGGAAAGGCAAAGACTGATTAAGGACAGTATGCACGGAGTTGCGCACGGAAAAAAATCCCGTCTCACAACGCTGATTGAATAGCTACTGGTGATGACAGATGGGATTGACCCGCACAGTGCGGAAGACATATGATCAAATGTTATAGGATCAGAATTCAGCCAAACAGACCATTATGTCTGCGCTGTATCTCCATCACGGCTGATTTATTGTCCATGTAACCATATAACAATTACAGCACGGAAACAGGCCATCGCGACCCTTCTAGTCCGCACCGAAAGCTTACTCTCACCTAGTCCCACCGACCTGCACTCAACTCTAACCTCTCGCCTCCTCCCCGTAGCGTTTTGACCCCCCGACTAATCAAGCACTTATCTACTGCTTTAAATTTCAAACACGAAATAAACTGCAGATGCTGGAGATCCAAGCAGCACTGGTCCTGATGAAGGGTCTCGGCCCGAAACGTCGACTCTTTTCCACAGACGTTTCCTGGCCTGCTAAGATCCTGCGGCATTTTGTGTGTGTTGTTCCGCTTTAAACATACTCAATTATTTGGCCTCCACAGCTTCCTGTGGCAGATTCACTCTCATGTGGCTAAATGAATTCCTCCTCATCTCTGTTCTAAATGGACATCCTCTTGTCGGACGCTGTGCCGGTTTATGCTCTGATGAATCCAATTTAGGAAACATCCTCCCAACATCAATTCTACCAAGATAGGTTTTAAGGACATGAGGCCAGACCCTTCTTTAGGATCTGTGTTGTTTGTATCAGCAGCATCTGCAGATTTCTTGCGTTTTATTTTTTAAAGCAGAAATTGATAGATTGTTGGTTAGTCATGGCGTCAAAATTTACGGGGAGGAAGCAGACGAAAATTGTTGAGAAGGACAATAAATCAGCCGTTATTCTAAACACCAGGCGGGTAGAGGCACAGAAACATCAAACGCTCCTAATATGTTAATGCATTTATTTCCAGATTCATTCTTGTGAATCTCCCCTGCTCCCTCTCCAATGGCAGCACATCTTTCGCAGTTTAAGGGGTGCAAAACTGCTCAAAATACTCCGTGTGGTCAGACCAATGCCCTATAATCACGCAGCATTACATATTGGTTCCTGTGTTCTAATCTTCTCGAAATGAATGCTAACATTGAGTTTGCCGATCTTAACACTGACTTAGTGAATCAATGAATCCTTCAGGGAATACTGCACAAGGACACTCAAATTCTCATGCACATCTGATTTTGAATATTTTACCTGTTTACAAAATAGTCTGTGACTTTATTTCTTCTACCAAAGTGCATGCACGACTACCCTACACTATACTCCATCTATCACTTCTTTGTCCATTTTCCAGATCTGTCTCTCTCCTTCCCCAGACTCTGAGCTTCCGCAACACTACTTTCCTCTTCATCAATCTTCATATCATCTGCAATCCTGCCACAAATGCATCAATTCTGTCCTCCGAATCATTCTTTGTCTACCATGCCTTTCAGTTCCTCAAGAATTGCAACAGATTTGCCAGGCAAGTTTCCCCTGAAAGCAATCAATGGTGTCTTTAGCCGAATTTTTCATATGTCCCCAGATACCCAAAAGCTCATCCTTAGTACTGGACTTCAACATCTTCCCAAGCACACTGCATCCATGCCAACTATTGCACTGAAGTCAGACTAACTCAGCTATAATTTCCTTTCGCCATTCACTCTCCCTTCTTAAAGAGTGAAGTGACCATTGTAATTTTCCAGTCATCTTGAATGATTCCAGAATCTAGTGATTCTTGAAAGATTATTACTACTGCATCCGCATTCTCTTTAGCAACCTCTTTCCATACACTGGGGCGTAGTCCATCTGGTCCAGGTCATGTAACAACCATCAGACCTTTCATCTTCCTACGCACTTTCTCCATAGTAATAGCAACGACTGTCATTTCTGTCTCCTGACGCTCTCACATTTTTGACATACAGCTAGTATCGTCCACATTGAGGACTGACACAACATACTGAATAAGTACCTCTGCCATGTCTTTGTCTCCAATTCTACCTCCCCAGTGCATCAGTGTCACTTTCTAGAGCTCCAATATCCACTCGCCCCTCACTTTTACTTTTAATTTATTGGGGGTAAAAGCTTATTGTATACTCTTACGTGTTGTTGGCTAGCTTTCCCTCATCTCTTCGCTCCTTATGGCTTCTATGTTGCTTTCTGTTGGTTATCAAAACTTTCCCTATCCTCCAACTTCCTGCTACTTTTTGCTATATTGTATGCCCTCTCTTTTGCTTTAATGCTGAATTTGACTTAACTTATTCAACATCGTATTCCCATATTCCCTTCAGAATACTTTTTCATCTTTGAGATGTATCTATCCGCCGTCTTAGAAATCTCCCCTAGGAACTCCAGTCTTTGTTGTCCTGCTATCATCCCTGTTTGTGTCCCTTTCCAATCTGCTATGGTTCGCTCATCCCTCATACCTCTGTAATTCCACTTATTCTACTCTAATACTGATACATTTGGCTTCATCTTCTCCCTCTCGAACTGTGGAGTAAATTCGTTCATTTTAATGTCACTGCTTTCTGAAGGTTCCCTTACCTTAAGCTTCCTAATCAAATCTGGTTCATTAAACAAATCTGGCTCAAAAATTGCCTTTCTCCTAGTGGACGCAACCAGACGCTCTTTGGAAACCCCATCTTGCAGGCATTTTATAAATTCCCTCTCTTGGATTGCAGCACCAATCTGATTTTCACAATCTACCCGCAGATTGAAATCTCATTCCTATCGTCCCTTGCCCGTTTTACAAGCCTTTTCTATCTGCTGGTGTAATTTTTATCCCAAATGCTGCCTACTATTTGGAGGAACACACACCAAAGTTGCTGGTGAATGCAACAGGCCAGGCAGCATCTCCAGGAAGAGATGTTGCCTGGCCTGCTGCGTTCACCAGGAACTTCGGTGTGTTTTGCTTGAATTTCCGGCATCGGCAGAATTCTTCGTGATTACTATTTGGAGGCCTGTTTATGACTCCCATGGGGGTCTTATAACCGCTGCAGTTTCTTCACTCTACCCACAAAGATTCTACATCTTCCAGATGTCACCTCCCTCTCAGGATTTGATTTTTTTTTCCAACAGAGCCTCCCAGTACCTCTGCCTACCTGCCTGTCCTTTGAGTGCAAGGTGTGTCCCTGGATGTTGAACTTCAACCCATGATCTCCCTTCCAGCCACAACTCAGAAATGCCAACAATGCTGTACCTTGCAAACTCGACCTGCGCTAAAATATCATCTACCTTATTCCGTATACTGGTGCATTCAAATATAACACCTTCAGTCCTGTGTTCATCAGCCTATCCGACACTGTCCACAGGAACCGAAGCAAGGCCTTTGATGTCGATGGTTGACCAGACTTGCGGTGTTTTCTGCATTTCGCTGGGAAGGGTGTAATTACATTGGATAGGAAGCTTCAGGGTGGTGTTACAAGGACTGGAGGATTTGGGTTAAACGGAATGAGTAGATAAGCTGGGGCTAATTCCCTGGATGTAGGATGTTGAGGGATGACACTTTTTATCGACGTAAATAAAATCATAAAGGGCTTAGATAAGGAGCCAGTATTTTTCCTAGAACATGAGAGTAGAGAACCGGAGAACTCAGATGTAAGGTGAGGGGGATCTATAGGGTAACTTTCTCACAGAGAGGGAGGTGAATATATGGAATTTCTTGTCGGCAGAAACTGTAGAAACAGGTATAATTAAGCTATATAAAAAGAAATTTAGATGGGAAATGATCAAAGGGATATGGACAAGCATACAGAAACGGGACATGTTCAAGGAGACTTCTTTGTATTGCAGATGGATGAAGTGGGACGTGGGTTCAACTCTGCTAAAACCCTTCCCAGATCATCCTCCTGAGGAATCTCACCCTGGAGTCTGTCTGTGAACTGTTAATGTGACGTCACGTCAGAGGACAGCTCAGCGCACAGACAGACTGGGTAAGGACGTCAATTATCATTCTGAAATGGGAATTTGTGCCTCTTTCTTTGACTGTGTGTCACACTCTGATCGTATGTCTGGGTGTGTTACTCTGCCTGTGTGTGTGTGTGTGTGTGTGTGTGTGTGTGTGTGTGTGTGTGTGTGTGTGTGTGTGTGCGTATGTGTGTGTGTGTGTGTGTGTGTGTGTGTGTGTGTGTGTGTGTGTGTGTGCGCGCGCGCGCGCTCCCACGCCGAAACATGTCTGATGTCATTGAGTTGTTTCAATAAATAAATGACTGTGTCTGCAGAGAATGGTTTCCAGGTTACACAGGGAAATAACAACATACATTGCTAAGGCTCTGCTTACAATCTAACAATCCTTCTTGTGTATGTGTGTGAGGGAGCCTTGCCAGGCAGGTTATGCTGTGTGTGCTTCTATCGAGGTGTAAACTTGACCGATGTCAGTGCTGGTTGGTGTGTTCGTGCTCAGTCTCACAGTACTTCACGACGAGAAGACATCGGAGCAGAAGGCTGATCCTTTTTTTCCCTTTCCTCAGCCGCACTCCCCGGCCTTCTCCCTGTAACATTTGATGGCGTATCCAATCTACAACCTATGGAGCTATTTCTTAAGTAGACACAACGACACACTCCACAGCTGCCTGTGGTAACAAGTTCTGCAAATTCACCACCCTCTGGCTAAAGAAATTTCTCTGCTTCTCTGTTTTTAAATGGACGCCCCTCTATCTTGAGGTTGTGCCCTCTTGTCCAAAACACCCCCGCCAAGGGAAACATCCTTTCCACATCTGCTCCGTCGTGGCCTTTCAACAGTCGAAAGGTTTCAATGAGACTCCCCCACCCCCACCACCACCTTTTTAAATTCCCATCAGTACAGGCACAGAGCTATCAGACCTTCCGTGTATGATAAACCTTTCATTCCCAGAATCAGCCTTGTGAACCTCCTCTGAACCCTCTACGATGCCGGCATTTATTTTCTCAGATGAGGAGCCGAAAACTGTTAACAATACGCAAGGTAAGGCCTCGCCAGTGCCTTATAAACCGTAAGCATCACATCCCTGCTCTTGTATTCTAAACCCCTTGAACTGAATGTTAATATTGCATTTGCCTTCCTCACCACTGACATTACCTGCAAGTAAACCTTTAGGATGTTCTGCGGAAGGACTTTTGTGTCCATTTACCCCTTATATTTTTGGATTTTCTCCTCATTAAAAAAAAAAATCTGCAAATTATGTCTATTACCAAGGTACATGACCATGCAGTTTCCAACATTGTATATAATTTTCTATTTTCTTGCCCATTCTCCTCATCCGAGTCCTTGTGCAACATTCCTGTTACCTGAACACTGACGGCCCTGCCACCAATCTTGCTATCAGCTGCAATGTCAGCAACAAAGCCATCTATTCCATCAGCTAAATCATTGAGGTATACGTAGCATAAAAAGACGTCCTAACACTAATCCCTGTGGAACACCACTAATCACTGACTACGAACCAAAATAGGGTCCTTGTATTCTCATTCCCTGCTTCCTATCAATAAGACAATGTGCAATCTATACCAGAATCTTTTCCGTAATTCTGTGGGCTCTGAATTTGGTTAGTAGCCTCGTGTCTGTCATCCTTTCAAAGGCCTTCTGCAAGTCCAAATATACAAATATACAATATCTACTACATCTCCTTTATCTACCCTACTTGTAATCTCCTCAAGGAGAAACCTTCGACATTCAGCTCCCAACTACAACCATCCTTCTCCCACAATTCAGTGATCGCCACAACATCATACCTGACAATCTGTAACAGAGCAACAAGATCATCCACCTTATTTCTTATACTCCGTGCATTGTGATATAACACTTTGAGGACTGTATTTGCTACCCCTTTTCATTCTGCATCCCTAATGCACTGATACTCACCCTGCTGGCTGCATTTTTGTCCGAGAATCTGCCGCCATTCCTGACAGTCTGACTGCACGCTATCTTGTTTTTTTTTTCCCAACAGTCCCATCCACAGTCCCTTCAATCAAGTTCCACCTCCCCCCCTCCACCAATCACTGTCAAATTAGTTTAAACCCGCTCCAACCGCTCTAAAAACCTCTCTGTGAGAATATTATTCCACCTCGAGTTCAAGTACAACCCGTCATTTTGGAGCAGGTTATACCTCCCGCAAAAGAGACACCAATGATCCAAGAACCTGAAACCCCGCCCTTGCACCAGCTTCACATCCTGGTTGTTGTTGTTTCTTCTTCTTCTTCTTCTTCTTCTTCTTCTTCTTCTTCCTTCTCTCTCTCTCTCTCTCTCTCTCTCTCTCTCTCTCTCTCTCTCTCTCTCTCTCTCTATATATATATATATATATATATATATACACCATTCGGGTGTCCCGGTCACGTTCATAAACTCCCTGTCTGTTCCTCTGACGATAAAGTCCCCTGTCACTACTCCAACACTCTTCTGCCTCTAATAAAAGTGAGAGTTGCAGTTCCATAAGCGGGAAGACCTGCGTCAATCAGATTCTGCACTCACAGCTCACGAAGGACGTACGTATTTTTCTGACAATCCTAGTCACCCCCACACTGATATCCTCTTTTATTCGCTGCACTAACATCAAAGCGGTATTAATTTTCCAGTTCTTGTAGTTGCATTCAAACTCATGTCTTGGCATGTTAGTGGAGCGTGCCTGGATCAGGACACAGTGGTTGATCTAACAATCCCGGTTAAGGGTTGTATTGTGTCCCTGTGCTAGTGTGTTCACTCTCACGTGGTCAGACAGCAGAGCGTCGTGGTGGAGGGAGTACATTCGGATTGGAGGGTTGTGACTAGCGGTGTCCACAAGGATCTGTTCTGGGATCTCCACTTCTCTTGATTTTTATTAACGACCTGGATGTGGGGGTAGAAGGGTGGGTTGGCAAGTTTGCAGACCACACAAAGGTTGGTGGTGGTGTAGATAGTGTAGAGGATTGTTGAAGACTGCAGAGAGACATTGATAGGATGCAGAAATGGGCTGAGAAGTGGCAGATGTAGTTCAATCCGGAGAAGTGTGAGATGGTACAGTTTGGAAGGACAAACACCAAGTAGAGTACAAAGTAAATGGCAGGATACTTGGTAGTGTGGAGGAGCAGTGTGATCTGGGGGTACATGTCCACAGATCCCTGAAAGTTGGCTCACAGGTAGATAGGGTAGTTAAGAAAGCTTATGGAGTGTTAGCTTTCATAAGTCGAGGGATAGAGTTTAAGAGTTGTAAGGTAATGATGCAGCTCTATAAATCTCTGGTTAGGCCACACTTGGGGTACTGTGTCCAGTTCTGGTCGCCTCACTATAGGAAGGATGTGAAAACATTGGAAAGGGTACAGGGGAGATTTACCAGGATGCTGCCTGGTTTAGAAAGTATGCATTATGATCAGAGATTAAGGGAGCTGGGCTTTACTCTTTGGAGAGAAGGAGGATGAGAGCAGAAATGATAGAGCTGTACAAGATATTAAAACGAATAGATAGAGGGGACAGCCAGCGCCTCTTCCCCAGTGCACCACTGGTCATTACAAGAGGAAGTTCAAGGGGTATATTAGAGGAAGGTTTTTTACTCCTAGAGTGGTTGGTGCGTGGAATACACTGCCTGATTCAGTGGTGGAGGCAGATACACTAGTGGAATTTAAGACACTACTAGACAAATATATGGAGGAATTTAAGGTGGAGTCTATATGGGAGGTAAGGTTTAAGGGTCGGAACAACATTGTGGGTCGAAGGGCCTTACTGTGCTGTAATATTCTATGTTCTATGTTCTCACAGGGGTGGTCGCTGATTTGCTGTGAGTGTGTCTGAGGACGGACTGCGGCCGGGAGGAGTATATGTCAGTCTCAGTTGGTTCTCAGAATCAAAGGAGTTTCCCTGGAGCTCAAAGTTCAAAGTACATTTTATTATCAGAGAACAGATAACGAAACATGAAATAACCGCAGCGGCTGCTGATCGATTTCTGCAGCTCTCGCCGCTCCCCCGTTCAATCTGATAGGCTGAAGGCCAAGGGAGTACAAGAGGCAAAGGTAAACTCGTGTTTCAGAAAATAAGAAACAGAAGCAGGCGTTGTCATTCGGCCCCTCACGCTGGTCTGCTTTTCACTCAGAACATGCCCGATCTTTGACATCAGCGACACTTCCTGCAATGTTCCCAGCCTCGCAGAGCCCCTAAATTTGCTCTTTGAATTTAGAAACCTTGTGGAGAAAACTCCAAAGATTCACTGCACCCTGGGTGAGGAAATTTCTCCTCATCTCTGTCCTGCTGAGCTGACTCGGAATTTGAGTCTGTGAGACTCCCCAGCCAAGGGAGACATCATCCCTGCCCCTACCCTGTAAATACCCTATGAGAATGTGTCTGTCCCAGTCAGAGAACCACTTATTTATGTAACTCTGAGACAGGCCCAATGTGATAATAGGTTTCGGGAGCAACTCAGTGTATGAACAAGTCAGTGCATTTATCCTGTATTGTTCAGGAGTCTGATAGTTTAGGTGTAGTAACTGTTTCTGAACCTGGTCCGAGTCCTGAGGCTCTTGTACCTTCTACCTAATGGCAGCAGCGAGAGAAGAGCCTGGCCTGGGTGGTGAGTATCTCTGATGATGGATGCTGATTTGCTACGACAGCCTTTCAAGTAGATGTGCTCGATGGTCGGGTGGGCTCCACCCGTGAAGTACTGGGCTGAGCCCAATGCTTCGTGACAGTTCATCAAGAGGGCGATGAACTACTTTGGTCATCGCGATCCATCTGAACCTCTCAGACCAGCAACTTTCACTTAATGCAGGAGAAGGACTGGGTCTGGAAACGTAACTTTGCTGGATTAAATAACGACAGCACAAAAAGATCGTTACTTATCGTTTCACACGTTTACTCCTTCGAGCTCAGCCGGCGACTGAACTTGGACCCGACATCAGGGAGAGACCCTTTCTCATCGCCCCGGCGATTCTACAAGTTCACTGCCCGATGTCAGAATTGTTAGAAGTTATAAAGCCACCGATACAGATAACCAATCAGTTTGATAACCATTCCGGTCAAGTCAATGGATTATTGATACAGAGGACAATCAGTTTGATAACTATTCCGGTCACGTCAAAGGACTATTGATACAGAGAACAGTCAGTTTGATAAATATTCCAGCCAAGTTAATGGACTATTGATACAAAAGTGCAATCAATTTGTTAGACACTCCAGCCACCTTAATTAAAGAAAGGAATGTCCTACCTGGTTTGCTGGAGCCTCAACTTAATGACAAAGATAAGAAAATCCGTCAAATTTGTGCTTGAATTAAGAAAGAAATGTTCTGTCTAATTTCCATCAAGTACTGCTTTTTGTCAAAATCAAAAGGTGTGAAAAGCCCAGAGACATCTTATGTGGATCTGGGCGAACTTTAACCCTTATCTTGCTCCAAAGAAAGCAGCTGTGAGACATTATTCAAACACACTGCAGTCACAGACATAGTCAGTACTGAATCCATTGTTTACAGGAATCTGAGAATCCCCCATTCCGTTAAACTTATCGTGTGTTCCCAGATCCTTCTGGTCTACCGACTCCCCAGGACCCGAATGCTCTCCGTGTCTTCATGCACCCCCAAATCAGTGCACACCCCCAAATCCATCCTTTGAATATGAAATAACATTTGATGAGTTCCCAGCAGTAAACCTGACCTGCTGCGAGAACAACCTCTTTTACCAGAAGGTTCACCAGATTGATTCCTGGGATGGCAGGACTTTCATATGATGAAAGACTGGATCGACTAGGCTTATACTCGTTGGAATTTACAACATTGAGGGGGGTTCTTATTGAAACATATAAAATCCTGAAGGGATTAGACAGGCTAGATGCAGGAAGTTTGTTCCCGATGTTGGGGAAGTCCAGAACGAGGGGTCACAGTTTGAGGATAAAGGGGAAGCCTTTTAGGACCGAGATGAGGAAAAAACTTCTTCACACAGAGAGTGGTGAATCTATGGAATTCTCTGCCGCAGGAAACAGTTGAGGCCAGTTCATTGGGTATATTTAAGAGGGAGTTAGATATGGCCCTTGTGGCTAAAGGGACCAGGGGGTATGGGGGGAAGGCTGGTACTGGGTTCTGAGTTGGATGATCAGCCATGATCATACTGAATGGCGGTGCAGGCTCGAAGGGCCGAATGGCATACTCCTGCACCTATTTTCTATGTTTCAATGTTTCTAAGATTCTTGAAAACCGGAGGGAATCTGAACATATTACAACTTTACATGGACAAATTTCCTCCAACCACTGTAAGGACGAAATGATGGCAACCTGTTCTGCTGTATCTCCTGATAAATGGTTGGTTGGTCGTTTCTTTCTCGTTAACAAAAATTCAGGCACAAAACAGCCACATAAACAATCCCAGTTAAATTATATTTTGATCCTTCTGTCAAAATGGTTAACCTATCTCAATAATTTTCCTTAATATATACTGAACCAACAGATTCTCAGGCATAACAGAATCCTCAGACTTAATTAAATCGGGTATCTAAAATCAACTGAAGGCATTGAAAGAAACAAAGTGGGGTTACCGAGAACGCGACTGTGGAACATTTTGCATAATTCAACAAACCTATTATTTCAAGCGTGATAAGAACCCAGTTGCTCAAAATTTAAAAAAAAACAGTCTTCCTGTGAAGTTCCCAACAGTCCCCCAACACACCTTCAACAGGATGATCAGTTATCATATTGTGAAATAATAAATATTGTCTTGTAGGGTCCCAATCTCTATCTAACAGAAACCCGAATACAACGTGCCCATCAGTACCCGAACAAGATGTCCAAATTAAAACTCTCAGAAAAATAAATATACAATCGCCCCCTCAATCCAATTTCCAAAAGTTAATCAAAAGTCCGTCCTTCCATAAGTACCATCTGCCTATCCGATATCAAAAATACTGCTATTACAACATCTTTATTTAACTGTGTTTTCCTAATATCATTTTTCAAACATAAAACTGAATCCAATGCCATTCTACCCTTCGGAAATCTAATAAAAACTCTGATAAAACGCGAAGTCATCTCTCTTTTCCAAAATATAATTCAGACGCTCAAATATCACACGTTCCATCCGTTTACATAAATGAGACATTAATGATATAGGCCTATAACCAGAAGGATCAGACGGGGTTCTCCCAGGTTTTAGAATAGGCACTACTACAACCATTTTCCATGAGCAAGGAAGATGGCCAAACCTCCAAATACAATTCAGAAATTGTAATATTATCTCAAGAGAGTTGCCAGTCACATGTCGAATCAGACAATAACATAGATCATCCCTTCCCGGAGACGTCTGACCTGCCGATTCCGTACAATATTATCACAATATGTCCTCCAGAAAACCTTTTTCGGTATCTTCTCCACTTTCCTCACCACGGCCTGTGCCCTTTTATACATAATGAGGTCACTCGGAGACTGATACTTCTTCACTTTCCTAAACACCTTATTTCTCTCCCTAATTGCCTCTGCACGGTCCTCAGTCCACTACGGTACAGGACTTCTCCCATTAATTCTGTTTGTAATGGGAATCACTTCCAACACAGTCTCCTGAATAACATGACATAACTTTTCATTGTTAAAATACACATCTTCCTCAACATTCTGTAGCAGTTCCTTCCAGAACTACTATGAGCATTAAATCTCGTACCCATTCAGACACACAAGTTGGGAAACTCTTCGACAATCCAACCCTTACCATCATTCCACAACCAACCCCACAGTGAAATATGTGCGTTAAAATCCCCACACCATACAACCCTTAGTGAGCGAGATCTACATATACTTTCTCACAAAGCAATTGAAAGTTTTCCACAAGGTTTGTAAAACTAACCACTTTTGTACACCTACCTGCTGAATCTAATATTTCTACTACAAGTTACCCATACGTTCCATTCACTTTCACAACTCCACACCCTGCCCCTTCCCTTATAAAACTGGCAACACTACTCCTCTATCAACCAACCCATCACGACCACTAACAAAATAACTCTACACAAACAAAACACTGGCATGTGGAAATACCAGGTTTCCTCAATGCATATAACATCGGGAGAATCTGAATGACAAATCAGAAATAAACTTATTAAAGTTTTGAACATTATAAATCTGACTTCTCGCATCCCACTGCAATATATTTAATCCCATTAACAACCTTCACAACTAGACTGGGATACAGATACCCCACCCATCAGAGCTTCATTTACAGCTTCCCACAGGACACCAGCTACACCGAGATACCTTTCTGCAGCTTTTACAATAATTTTAATTTCCTCAGTGGTGCGAGAAGTCTGATCAGTACAATTCACCACATCCATTATAAACATCGGAAACTTCATTTTATCCAGCAGTGAAATATCTTTAGTGAGAGAACTGTGATGGTGACACATACTGTACATATATCCGCTGACGTCACAGTCTGTTCTCTGACTGGGAACACTTTACCCAGTTTACCTGCTCTACTTGCTGTACTTGTCCGTGAACAGGTCCTTCTGCTCACTGTGTTGTTCTGAACCAACTGAACCGGTCATTTCATACCTTACTAAACCAACCCCTCTGCCTACACAAGGTCCACATCCCTCCATTCTCCACACATTCTTGTGGTATCTATTAGCCTCTATCACATCTGCTTCCACCACCACCCCTGACATTCACTCCAGACACTCACCACGATGGGTATGAAAAACAAAACTTGAAACGTAAATCTCCTTTAAACATTCTGAGTCAGATTTTTTACATTATTGCCTTTTCTAATGCTTTTAACATCAGCTGTGTGAAGAAAAGTTGCAAACTTACACTAAATTACAAAATACATAAATAGTGGAGAAAGGACCAATGAGGGAGTGTTTCCCCTTTCTCCTGAAGTGCATGCCCTCTGGTATTAGACATTTCCTCCATAGAGATCAAAATACCGGTTGTCCACTCTGTCTCTTCCTCTCGCGTTCCTGTAAACGTTTGTCCCTCAGCCT
Source organism: Mobula birostris (assembly GCF_030028105.1). Taxonomy (NCBI): domain Eukaryota; kingdom Metazoa; phylum Chordata; class Chondrichthyes; order Myliobatiformes; family Myliobatidae; genus Mobula; species Mobula birostris. The sequence continues at coordinate 56,815,757 of NC_092389.1, read as the reverse complement.
CTGCCAGCCCAGAGAAAATAGATCCCTAGATTGTCCAGTCTCACTTTATCCAGGCAGCATCCTGTTAAGCCTCTTCTAATCACCATCCAAAACCTCTGCATTATTCCTACATTAGAATGCAATTCTCCAAAGGCAACGTAACTGCGTGACACTGGAACCACTATCTGGGAGTTATGAACTCAGATTCCAAGTTCCCTCTGCAGATCAATACTGTCCAATCTCGTCCCATGAATATAACCACAAGGGGATAATGCTGAGCCTTTATGAAATGCTAGTCAGGCCACACGAGGAGTATTGTAAACAGTGTTGTGTCCCATATCTCAGAAAGGATGTGTTGTCATTGGAGACAGTCCAAAGGAGGTTCAGAAGGATGATTCTGGGAATGAAGGGATTAACATATGAGAAGCATTTGGTAACTTCGAGCATGTACACCCTGGAATTCTGAAGAATGCAGAGGAGATCTCATTGAAACCTGCTGAATGCTGAAAGGACCAGATAAGGTGGATGTGGAGAGGATGTTTCCGATGGCGGGGATATCAAGATCTAGAGGGTACATCTACAAAATGAGGAGCCACCTTTTCAAACAGAGGTTAAGCTGATTTTTTTTATCAGCCAGGGAGTATTGGATCTGTGGAATGCTCTGCACAGACTGCGGTAGAGGCCAAGTCTGTGGGTATATTTAAGGCGGAAGTTGATTGTTTCCTGCTCGGTCAGGGCATCAAAGGATATGGCGAGAGGTCAGGTATATGGAATTGAGTGTGATCCGGGATCAGCCATGACAGAAAGTCAGCAGACTCGATGGGCTGAATGGCCTGATTCTGCTCCTATGTTTCATGGTCTTATGGCCACAAACCCCCTCAATCGTGATAAATCTCCTCTGCAGTCTTCCAGCACAAAACACCCTTTGTACAGAATGCTAAGCAGAACTGAATGCAACTTTTCAAGAACTGTGGCAAGTCCGGCAGCATCTATTGAGAGGAATAGAGTCGATATTTGGGACACAGCCCCTCCCTTACGGCACTGACACAGGCCCTTCGGCCCAACTTTTCCAAGCTGTCCTGGTGTACATTTAAACTAATCCCTCTGCCTGCCTTTGACATAGAACATAGAAATCTACAGCACATTACAGTCCCTTCGGCCCACAATGTTGTACCAACTATGTAAAGTACTCTAGAAACTGTCTAGGATTTCCCTATCGTATAGCCGTCTATTTTTCTAAGCTCCATGTACCTATCTAAGAGTCTCTTACAATATCCTATTGTATCTGCGTCTACCACAGTCACTGGCAGTGCATTCCACACACCATCAACTCTCTGTGTGAAAAACCTACCCCTGACATCCCCCTTGTACTGACTTCCAAGCGCCTTAAAACTATGTCCCCCTCGTGTTAGTCATTTCACTCCCTCTTTCATATCCACATTCTTTTTGTAGTGAGGTGACCAGAATTGAACACAGTACTGCAAGTGGGGACTAAATGTCTCCTAATATAGCCTCAACATTCCCTCACAGCTCTTCAACTCAATCCTACGGTTGATGAGGCCATCACACCAGACGCCTTTTTAACAGCACTGCCAACCTGCGCAGCAGCTTTGAGTGTCGTATGGACACGGATCCCAAGATCTCTCTGACCCTCCACACTGCCAAGAGTCTTACCATTAATGTTATATTCTGTGTTCAAAATTGACCTGTCGAAATGAACCACTTCACACGTGTCTGGGTTGAACTCCATCTGCCACTTCTCAGCCCAGTTCTGCATCCTATCTATTTCCCGTTGTGATCTCTGACAACCCTCCAGACTACCCACAACACCCCCGACTTCTGTGTCATCAGCGGGGCCTTCTGAGAGTTGCAGTCAATATGTCTTCCTCCCAGCTCGCTCCCTGCATTTTTTTTCTCTGCCACCACAGACATCACCGGAATGGATTCACCGAGGCGTCGGAGGAGAACCACACCCGCCCCTGTGGGCGCCGAGACCGGCGACCACCGACCGCAGCGACTCACTGAACTCCGCCATAGCGATGGAGAGGAGCAGCAGGGGCTGAACAGGGGGCAGATTTCCACCAGCCTATCGCAGGTCTGGCCCGCCTCTGAACCCTGCTGTCATTGGCTGCAGTGCGTGTCGGTCAAATGAGAACTCACACGGTGATTAGTTAATATGAACGTCAGTCAGCCTTCCTGTCTCGAAGAGCTTGAGTTTGGATTTATATCGGGGATGGGATGCCACTTGTAGGAGGTGGAGTATTTGGTAAAGCAAATTGGGAGAAATGTAAGTTTTTAATGTGATGATGCATCTGTCTCCAAGTGACATTATTAAGAATAAAAGGGCACAGGTCATGGTGAGGAAGGATGTGATTTACTGGAGGTCATATTGACATAATATTTGAAGGGATATTTAACTTGGAGTTGTTTGGGGTATGATTTTGAAAATGGGGGGGGATTTAAAATGATATTAATATTTCAGGATTGATTAATGAAGGCAAAATGATTTTTACTGAAACAGGGAAGGTTGTGTTACTTTCTGGGTCATCTCCTGTCATTCTTAATCAAGATAATTTAAGTGAAGAAATTAAACAACGTTGGGATATGTTTCTAAGTGTATATCCTGTTGTGTTGGAAGGCAGTTGTAGCAATTATGGTATCATTGACGTAGAGTTTTCTTTGTACAAATTTTAGAAGTCTATTATTAATGCAAGTCAGGCATCCCCAGGAAAGGGTGATATATGTAATTGTAGCTGTGTGTAATTCTCTTTTGTGAAAATATTAACATTTTTGAATCGTGTTTAGAGATTGGGCCATCTCCCTCCCTCATGGAATATGGCAGCAGGATTGCCTGTACTGAAACCTGGCAGATCCCAGTTTGATCTTTCTAGTTATGGCCTATATCGTGAATGTCTTATTTATGTAAACTGATGGAATGTCTGGTAATCGAGCGCTTCAATTATATTTTGAAAAGAGAGATGATATAGTGTTTTAATAGAGTGGATTTTGGAAGGATAGAATGACATTGGAATGAGTTTTAGGTTTGGAAGATGATTATAGGAAAGCACGGCTAAATAAAGATGTTGTAATAGCAGTATTTTAATATTGTAAATACATATGATATGTTATGGAAGGATTTTTGATTAAATTTTGGAAATTAGGAGTGAGGGGAGATTGCATAATTTAACTGAGTTTTTTTTATTTGGACGGACTGTGCGGGTACGGGTGGGCATGTTATGTTTGTGTTTCTATGAGATGGAAAATGTGACCCCATAAAGCAGTATTTTAGCCCTTCATTATTTAATATTATGATTAATGGCATTTTCTCTGAGATGAGTACGCTGGGTTAATCACTTCATACAGATGATATAGCTTTATAGATTAGAGGTAGCATTTCAATTTTACTGCAAAAAGGATGAAATTTAGAATTAATAGGTCAAACAGTGGGCAAATAGATGAAGATTTTAAGTTTTCAGTCACTGAAACACGTTATGTGTTTTACAAACAGGATTAATAGACCTGCACTTGATTTGAAATTATATGGTCAAACTCCTGAAAATATGTCAGTGGTGAGATTTCCAGGCATGTGGATGGATAATAAGCTGACATGGAAGCACCATGTCAGTAAAATAATTGATAACTGTAAAGGAGCATTAAATATCCTCAGGCGGCTGTGTGGGTGTTCTTGGAGGGCAACATTAAAATCTTTGTTGACCATTTATATTTGTATAATTCAATCTGTTCTTGATTCTGGCTGTGTGGCTTATGGATCAGTTTCATGTTCAACTTTAAAATACTTGGGTGTGATACGAGCAGAGGCTTTAAGATTTTGCTGTGGTGCAGTAAAATCGTCCCTTGTTTCGGCTTTACTGGTTGAAATGGAACAATTGCCCTTCCAGCGACAGAGGTTGAAGCTGATGTTAACAAATTGGATTAATTTGAGAGGGCAAAGAAATTATCATCCTGTGCTAGAGGACATTTGGTTTTCAGTTTTAGATGGCTGGGTTCATATCACGCTGGGAACATGGGTGTATTGTTGGGTGTACTGTACTCAGGTGTAACCTTGAATACAGGGCCACGGTAGGAAGCTTTGTCACATGGTGTGAGCAGAATTATCTGCCACTTAATGTGAAAAAGACGAAGGAGCTGGTGGTAGACCTGAGGAGAGCTAAGATACCGGTGACCCCTGTTTCCATCTGGGGGGTCAGTGTGGACATGGTGGAGGATTACAAATACCTGGGGATACGAATTGACAATAAACTGGACTGGTCAAAGAACACTGAGGCTGCCTACAAGAAGGGTCAGAGCCGTCTCTATTCCCTGAGGAGACTGAGGTCCTTTAACATCTGCCGGACGATGCTGAGGATATTCTACGAGTCTGTGGTGGCCAGTGCGATCATGTTTGCTGTTGTGTGCTGGGGCAGCAGGCTGAGGGTAGCAGACACCAACAGAATCAACAAACTCATTCGTAAGGCCAGTAATGTTGTGGGGATGGAAGTGGACTCTCTGACGGTGGTGTCTGAAAAGAGGATGCTGTCCAAGTTGCATGCCATCTTGGACAATGTCTCCCATCCACTACATAACGTACTGGGTGGGCACAGGAGTACATTCAGCCAGAGACTCATTCCACCGAGATGCAACACAGAGCGTCATAGGAAGTCATTCCTGCTTGTGGCCATCAAACTTTACAACTTGTCCCCTGGAGGGTCAGACACCCTGAGCCAATAGGCTGGTCCTGGACTTACTTCATAGTTTACTGGCATAATTTACATATTACTATTTAACTATTTATGGTTTTATTACTATTTATTATTTATGGTGCAACTGTAACGAAAACCAATTTCCCCCTGGATCAATAAAGTATGACTATGACTATGACTATTGGATGATACAATATGTCCCACTGTAGCTTTCTCCTTAGCCTCATTTTGTGTTTTTTTTTTCAATGACTGTAGTTAATTTTAGGTTACACAAGTGGATTCTGTTCTGCCTGAGAGTCTGTTGGTTCATGAATTTATTAATGACAGTTACTATCATACAGTAACCATTTTTTACAGATGGATTGAAACATAATTTAACTGGGAATGTTAATGTGGCTGTTTTCTTTTTTCTGTGTGTCTGAATTGCAGGTAATGATAAAGAAATCACTTACCAGCCATTTATGGGTATATGAAGCAGAATTCTTTGTCATCATTACAGTGGGTGGAGGAAATTGGTCCTTACAAACTTGTAACTTGTTCAGAATCCTTTTCGGGTTTGATGGTTTTTGCAATATCTTCAGGTCAGACATTTTTTACAAGTATATTTAAGTAATTTTCCATATATACAAGATTCTGACCTTATTTTAAAAACGAACCCTTTAGTGAAAGGCTTTATTGGGAAAATTTATAATTTACTGTTACAACAGGACAATTCTCCTTTCCTTAACATCAAGCAAGATTGGGAAAGAGAGCTTAATATGACCTTGATATCAGAGGATTGGTTGTGAATTTTGTGCCAGTCATTATGTAATTCAATTTAAAATTGTACATCGTTATTATTTGACGAAGGAGAGATTGTCTAAAATTTTTCCTAATGTAAATAATCAGTGTGATAGATGCAAAACTGAGATAGCTACATTGACACATATGTTTTGGTCATGTTCTGTATTGAAACAATTTTGGAAATCCATTTTTTTTATAATCTCTAAAGCTTTAAGAATCCATTTACAACCTAATAAATTGACAGTTTTGTTTGGTATAATTCCTCAACATATTCATGGTATTTCTATATCTGGCCAGTATGTAATTGCATTTGTCACATTATTGGCTAGAAGGGCTATTTTATTAAAATGGAAGGATGCCTCTGCTCCCACTTTGATACAATGGTTCTTTCAGGTGATTTTATGTCTTAGTTTGGAAAAAAATTAGAAGTGGAACTTTTGATCCTAAATTTGACTTTGAGAAAAAGTGTGGCTCTTTTGCCCGTTATTATCATTTGACTTGAGTTTATTAAGATGGTCCTTTTCTGATGCTTGGTTATATGAATTTGGTTGGCAGTTTGATGTCTTTTTTTTAATGGAAGCTTGTATGGCGCATAGCTCCAGGGTTGTGCTCCAAATGGGTTCCCCTCCCCTCTTTTTTTTAGTTATTAGGGGTTTTCTCTGTTTTAGTTAGTAGGGGTTCCTTTTTATTCCTTCTTTCCTTTTTTTCCATAAAAAAAGCTTTAATACTTTGTTTTTTGATTATTATTGCTTTTCTGTTTAGCCTGGTTGATAATTTAACTTTTACTCTACATATGGATATGTTATCTTGATTATTTTGATGTATTTTTCTCTGTTGTTGATTTTCAATAATAATTAATAAAAAGATTTAAAAAGCAAGAAAAGGGTTTGATGAGCCTTAAAACAGGTCATTCTAGCAGTGGGTCAGATTGACTGTTGGGACCTCGTCAAGCAGTATTTCAAATACAAATTTGGTTTATGTGTCTGCACCTTATGGGCCCTGCACATCGCACTGGTGAGGGAAATGATGGGGTTGACTGTTTAGCAACACAACCTGTTAAAAGTTCAACTGTGGATATAGACCTTCCACTTAGCAAATCTTAGCTTAGGGGTTGGTAGTGTTAAGAGTTAGGGACTTATGGCAAGACTTGTAGGATACAGGACAGGCACCTTCACGGAATACATAAACCAGTCGGGTTTATGGAAGAAGGGCTAAAAATAAGAATGGAAGAAATGATATTGACACGACTTAGAAATGCCCACACGATGTTTAATTATGCCTTGTATCTAACTGGAAAACATCATTCTGTGTCGTGTACATTTTGTCATTATGAAACTGGTAAAAACATACTATTTCAGTGTGAAGCAGATATGGCTGAAAAAAATCAAATGCGGTCTTCAGTACAATCTTTTGTGGGGTTGATTGTTTTCAGATAAAAACTTTATTAAGTTAGGGGACTGGCTTTAAATTAATTCACAATATTGAACCGGCAAAGGCATATAATAACGGTTGCGTCACAATTATATCGGGGACATCAATATGCAAAGGGTTGGGAAAATCAGGTTGTTGTTAGATCACGATAGGGCATTTGTTGAATGCCTATGAGACGGCTTTGTAAAGCAGCTTGTGTTTGGGCCTACTTGTGGGAAAGACCATCTAAGATTGGGTGTGGTGTAATAACTCTGATCATCTCCAGGAGCTGAAAGTAAAGGAACCCGTCAGAGGCAGTGATCGTAATATAATTGAATTCATACTGCATTTTCATGGGGAGAAGCCTAAGTCACATGTATCAGTCTCGCAACGGAATAAAGGGAATTACAGAGGCATGAGAGAGGAGCTTGCCCAGGTGAATTGGAGAGGGATACTGTGGGGACGATGGCTGAACAGAGGTGGCTGACGTATCTGGGAATAGTTTACAAGGCGCAGGAGAGACATGTCCCACAAAAGAATTTCTCAGATGGCAGCGGTGGGAATCCATGGCTGACAAGGGAAGTTAAGGACTGCGTGTTACCTAAGGAAATGGCATATAAGGGAGCAAAGGTGAGTGGGATGTTGGATTATTGGGATACTCTTAAAATCCAGCAAAAGGCAACAAAAAAAAAAGCCATAAGGGTGTTAAAGATGAAATATGAAGCAAACTAGCCAATAACAAAAAGCAGTATACTAAAAGTTAGTTTTCAGTTACATGAAGAGTGAAAGGGAGATGAGAGTTGATATTGGACCACAGGAAAATGATGCTGGTGAGGTAGTGATGGGGACAAAGAAATGTCAGATGAACTTAATGAACACATTGTATCAATCTTCACTGTCTTTTCCTGTCAGCGCCGCCCCACTTGTCACATTTAACCTGTCACAGTCCGGGTGGACTTCAGGACCCGGGGGAGCTCAGGACCCGCCGCCCCGCGGCTGCTGCTGAATCCGCGGTGTTTCTGTTCTGTTGTCGGATGCGGTGAACGAGTTAAAATTAACGGATCAATAATTCTCATTTCGTGTTTATTTCACTCTCCGCACATTTATATTTACAGGGACTTTACTGCTGACGCCGTTCCGGGACCCGACCCGTTTACAGACCCGGAGCGGAACCGAAGCAGATTCTCAGCCACTGGTTTCCATCCCAGGTCGCGAAGAAAGGATAAAGTTTCCCCGTGAATTTATTCCCAGTGAAGGTGTGGAGATGGGACTTGGTCTCCGAGTTGTAAAATGAAACTGTCCCGGACTGGTAACTGAGATAAACTCCCACCCTCCCGGGGATGGGACCGGCAGGGAGACGGGACTCAGGGGAGGGGAACTCGTCATTGAACACGTCACAATCCCGATGTAACACGTCACCAACCTGCCCGATCACCCAGAATCCGGTCTCCGGACTCAGTCCGACCCGTCCCTTCCTGTCCACAGACTCTGCGGCGACTCCCAGACACCAGACCCGAATCCCCGTCACCTCCACCTCCCAGTAATGTCTCCCCGATGTGAATCCCTCCGAGCCCAGCACACATTCCCAGTATGTGAATCTCTTCTCGGGGTCAGGGAGATTCCTCCGGGTCCCGGTCCATCTCACACTCTTCCGATCCTCAGACACCTCGAGCCACGGATTCGCCGTTTCCACATCCAGAGTGACAGAGACTGGGGGGAGAAGCAGAGAATTAGAGAGTCCCCGGGGATCGGGGGGAGACTCGGGCAGCGCGGCCCCGGGGATCGGGGGGAGACTCGGGCAGCGCGGCCCCGGGGATCGGGGGGAGACTCGGGCAGCGCGGCCCCGGGGATCGGGGGGAGGCTCGGGCAGCGCGGCCCCGGGGACCGGGGGGAGACTCGGGCAGCGCGGCCCCGGGGACCGGGGGGAGACTCGGACAGCGCGGCCCCGGGGATCGGGGGGAGACTCGGGTAGCGCGGCCCCGGGAATCGGGGGGCGACTTGAGCAGCGCGGTTCCGGGGACCAGTAGAAAGGCCGCTAGGCCTCAGGCGCGGTCGGATGGCCGACAGGAACCTTTCCCGAGGTTTGAAAGACGAAAGCGGATGGACAACTAATGTTTCCCCAAGGGTTTCCGCAGGACGGAGAGCAGAGATTTCCCGATCAAACAGACACAAAATGCTGGAGGAACCGAGCGGGTCAGGCAGGAGGTGTGGAGAGAAATGGACAGTATACGTTTCAGGTGGACATCTTCCCTCAAGAACGGAAATACATAGGGGAGATAAACAGCAGAAACTAGAGCGGGATAGGGATGGATTAAGATGGGCAGGGGCTGGGTGACTGGATTATCAGGAGGTCACAGAGTTTCTTCGGCCCAACTTGTTCGTGCCGACCAGCTTCCTTTAATGAGCTAGTCCCATTTGTCCATTATTCCTTTCACCTTTCTTATCCACGTACCTGCCAAGATCTATTTTAAAACATTCTCCCTGTACCCATCTCTACAGTTGACCAAGGGCCCGCTGAAAACAGAGATAACCCTCTTCCCCTTCCACTTTATCTTTTCCATTACTGATTTTTCACCCGGAGTCTGCCAGCCTTCTCCTTCCCACCTGCCCCCCCCCCACCTTCTTTATCGGGCCTCTGCCCCTTCCCTCTACATCCTGACGAAAGGTTTCGGCCTGAAACGTGAACCGATCTTTTCCACGGATGCTGCCCGACCTGCTGAGTTCCTCCAGTATGTTGTGAGTGTTGCTTTAACTCTCTTCCCTGTCCACTGTACCATGAATTTTAGTGTCACCCATAAACCTACTAATTATGTCACCTACATTATCATCCAAATCATTAATATGATTGACAAACAACCGCGGCCCCAGCACTGACCTCTGCAGGTCACAGGCCTCCAGTCCTCTGTGTTTAAGAGACACTTGGACAGACACTTCAACAGGCAAGGCACAGAAGGAGGGTGACCTAATGCTGGCCAATGCGATGAATGTAGATGGGTAAATAGGTCAGCACAGAGGTGATGGGTCGAAGGGCATATTTCTATGCTGTACGACGATGGCTCTGTGAACTGAATGGATAAGAACCCCCAAACCCCTTCCCCCGACGGGTGCTGAGAATTCCAAACAGACAGTGACCCCTGACCCTTGACTCCTCAGACAGGGAAACATCCTGGCTGCATCCTTGCTGCCAGTTGACTCCTGAAAGAATGTTGTGTTTCCCTGGGATCTCCTCTCATTCTTCTGAACAGGGAACAGAGAACATAGAACAGTACAGCACAGGAACAGGCCCTTCATTCAATGCTAACGTTCATTTGCGAGTGGGGAGTGTGAAGGTTCGAGACAGTAAAGGGAGTGATAACAGGAACCAGTAGGGGAGAGATGAATGGCAGATTGAACCAGAACCAGGTGTGGGAGGGGTGGAAAGCCTGTGGGTGAACTGTGTGCGTAGACGTAACGAGTAGCTGGAGGGGGACAAAGATGGAAATGGGGATCCCTTTGTCCCCTTCCCCACAACCCCATCACCTGCAGTCCCTCATTAGGACAGGGGAAGTATTTGCAGGGACCCTTAAACAACACGGGTTCTGATGCAGGGTTTCATCCCAAACTGTCAACTCCAGTCTTTGTTGTTCTGCAATTATCTCTGCTTGTGTCCCCTTCCAATCCATTTTGCCCAGCAACTCCCTCAAGCCTCTGCAACTAACTGCTCCTCTCTGACTCATCTCCCTTTACACCTCATGATACATCTGACTTTATCTCCCTGTCAAACTCTGGCGTGAATTCTATCATTTTATGATCACTGCTTCCTAACAATTCTTTTACCTTAAGCTCCCAAATCATATCTGGTTCATTATAAAAATTCCACTCCAGAATTACTTTTCTCCCATCGGGCTCAACCACAATCTGTTCTAAAAAGCCATCTTGGGGGCATTCTACAAATTTCCTCTCCTGGAATGCAGCACCAACATGATTTTCCCAATCTACATGCATGTTGAATCCCCCCATTCCGACCTTCACCATGCCCTTTTTCCATCTCCTGGTGTGATTTGTATCCCATTTCGACCCTGGCTACTATCTAGAGGTCTGTATATAATTACCATCAGGGTCTTTTTACCCTTGCAGTTGTTTAACTCCACCCACAATGACTCAACATCTTCCAATCCTATGTCACCTCTCTCTAAGGATTTGATTTCATTTTTTTACCAACAGAGCCTCCCCATCCCCTCTGCCTACCTGCCTGTCCTTTGAATACAAGGTGTATCCTTGGATGTTGGGCTTCAACCAGCATCTCCTTTCAGCCACAACTCAGTGACGCCAACAACGTTATACCTGCCAATCTCTACCTGTTCTACAACATCATCAACCTTATTCCGTATACTGGAGCATTCAAATATAACACCTTCAGTCCTGTATTCATCAGCCTATTCGACACTGTCCACAGGAACTTAAGCAAGGTCTTTGATGTCGATTACAGACCACACTGAGGTATTGTCTGCATTTCCACTTCCCCGAATGTGAGGAAAAATAGAAACATAGAAAACCTACAGCACAATTCAGGCCCTTCGGCCCACAACGCTGTGCTGAACATGTCCCTACCTTAGAACTACCTAGGCTTTACCCATGGCCCTCTATTTTTCTAAGCTCCATGTAGCCATTCAAGAGTCTCTCAAAAGACCCTGTCGTTTCCGCCTGCACCACCACTGCTGGCAGCCCATTCCGCGCACTAACCACTCTCTCTGTAAAAAAAACTTGGACAGGTACATAGATAGGAAATGGTTAGAGGGATATGGGCAAACACACACAAACGGGACATGCTCAGGAAGACATCTTAGTCTTGCAGATGGATGAAGTGGGCCGTTGGTTAAACATCCATCAAACCCTCCCAGATCATCCTCCTGAGGAATCTCACCCTGGAGTATGTCTGTGAACTGTTGATGTGACGTCACATCAGAGGGCAGCTCAATGCCTCAGAAAGACTGGGTAAGGAGCACAGATTTCATTCCTAAATGGGAATTTGTGCCTGTCTCTTTGACCGTGTGTCACACTCTGATATTATGTGTGTGTTTATGTGTTGATTGTGGTAAATATCAGTGTGTTTGTGTGTACACATTGAGGGAGAGTGTGCACATTGAAATATTTGTATGTCACAGTGTGTCATCACATGTCTGGTGTTGCTGACAATGTGTGACAAGTGTGAGTTGTTTAAATAAGTAAATTACCGTGTCTGAAGAGAATAGTTTCCAGGTTGCTGAGGGAAATAACAACGTACATTGCTGAGACTCTGACTACAATCTGCCAATTCCTCTTGTGTATGTGTGTGGGGGAGTTTTGCCACGCCGGTTATGCTGTGTGTGCTTCTCCCGAAATGAAATCTGAAAAATGTCAATGCTGGTTGGTGTGTCTGGGCTCATTCTCACAATGCTTCAATGTAGTGGTTTGATAACCATAAGACCATAAGACCATAAGATATAGGAGCAGAATTAGGCCATTTGGCCCATGGAGTCTGCTCCACCATTCAATCATGGCTGATCCTGTTTCTCTCCTCCTCAGCCCCACTCCCCGGCCATCTCCCCACAACGTTTGATACTGTGTTCAAACTCTGTTTCTAAATAGACACGCCTTTATCGTGAGGCTGTGCCCTCTTGTCCTAGACTCCCCCACCATGGGAAACATCTTTTCCAAATCTTCTCTGTCTTGGCCTTTCAACATTCAAAAGGTTAAAATGAGATTCCCCCCTCATCTTTCTAAATTCCAGCGAGTACAGGCACTGAGCTATCAAATGTTTCACATCTGATAACCCTTTCATTCCCGGAACCATCCTTGTGAACCTCCTCTGAACACTCAACTATACCAACTCATCTTTTCTTAGATGAGGAGCCCAAAACTGTTCACAATATTCAGGGTGAGGCCTCACCAGTGCCTTATAAACCCTCAGCATCACATCCCTGCTCTTGTATTCTAAACCCCATGAACTGAAACAATGGATTTACCTTTCCCACAAATGACTCTACCTGCAGCTTAACCTTTAGGGTGTTCTGCGGAAGGACTCCCAGGTCCAGTTCCATCTCAGATTTTTGGATTTTCTCCCCATTTAAAATAATCTGCATATTATGTCTACTACCAAAGTACATGACCATGAATTTTCCAGCATTGTATATCCTACCAACCAGCCAATGCTCTGACCATACCAATAAGATTTCTGGAACACCGTGGGCTCTTAACTTGGTAAGTAGCCTCATGTGTTCAACCTTGTCAAAGGCTTCTGAAAGTCCAAATATACAACATGCACTACAACCCCTTTATCTACCCTACGTGTAATCTCCTCAAAGAATTTCAACAGGTTTGCCAGGCAAGATATTACCTAAAGGAAATGATGCTGACTTGTCCCAGCTTGTCCAATGTCACCAAGTATTCCATAACCTCATACGTAACAATTGGCACTAATGTCTTCCCAACCACAGAGGGTGAGGCTAACTGGTCTATAATTTCCTTTCTGCTACCTTCCTCCTTACTTATAGAGTTGAGTGATATTTAAAGTTTTCCAGTCCTCTAGCACCATGCCAGAGCCCAATGATTTTTGAAAAATCATTTCAAATACCTCCACAATGTCTACCGTTACCTCTTTCAGAACACTAGGGTGCAGTTCATCTGGTCTGAGTGACTTATGTCCCTTTTTGAGCACCTTCTCCCTTGTAACAGTAACTGCACTCACTTCTCTTCCCTCGCACTCTTCAACATCTGGCACAGTGCTACTGTCTTCCACAATGAAGACTGATGCAAAATACTCATTTAGTTCATCTGCCATCTCTTTGTGCCTCGTTATTATATCTTCAACCTTATTTTCTAGTGGCCCTATATCCACTCTCATCTCTATTTTATTTTTTACAATACTTGAAAAACAATATGATATTGTTTGCTCACTTGTTTTACAAAGACAGGTGTGTAAAAAGGGCCCGAAGGATCATTGGAGACCCGAGTCACCCCAACCACAAACTGTGCTGGTTGCTACCGTCTGGGGAATGTACCGTAGCATAAAAACCCCAACAGAGTCCAGGGACAATTTCTTCCACCAGGCCATCAGCCTGCTTAACTCATGCTGAGGTAACTGTATTTCTACGTTATATTGACAAGCATGTTCTACATGTAGTTTATCAGGAAGAGAAGAAGAAGAAAACCCTTAACTCCGAGTGGAGTCATCGGGATGCTGTCATGATGGCGTTTTTTAAGCCGGCTTTCTTATTCTTACGAGGCCGCGTTGCTAGCTCGACGCTCAACCCAGCACGGATACTGTAAATGGCACATTGAGACGGAGACATAACGTAAAGAATTTTACTGCTCGTTCATATGAAGAATGTAAGTAACAGTCAGTTCAATTCAATTTAATATTTCATTTTTCTCCTCTCAATCATTCTTTCAGTTCCTCTCTGTAGGTATTTAAAAGCTTCCCAATTCTCTGGCTCCTATTAATTTTTACTTTGTTGTGTGCCCACTCTTTTGCATTTACATTAGCTTGTCTTCCCTTGTCAGCCATTTTGCCATTTGAGTATTTATTTATTTTTGGAATACATCTATCCTTCACCTTCCTTATTTTCCCAGAAACTGACACCATTTCTGACAAATTTACTTTGGCCAACTCCTTTCTCGGACCACTATAATTTATTTCATCCTCTGAAATACTACAACGTCACACGTTACTTTCTGCTTATCAAATTTCAGGTTGGACTCAGTTATGTTGTGAGAATTCTCTCCTAAGGGTTCTTTTACCTAATCACCTCTGGTTCAATACATAACACCCAATCCAGTAGAGCTGTTCCCCGAGTAGTCTCATGGACACACATCAAAGTTGCTGGTGAATGCAGCAGGCCAGGCAGCATCTCTAGGAAGAGGTGCAGTCGACTAGTCCTGACGAAGGGTCTTGGCCTGAAACGTCGACTGCACCTCTTCCTAGAGATGCTGCCTGGCTTGCTGCGTTCACCAGCAGCTTTGATGTGTGTTGCTTGAATTTCCAGCATCTGCAGAATGCCTGTTGTTTGAGTCTCATGGACAAACTGCTCGATAAAACATCACACAGCATTCAACAAATTCACTCTCTTGAGATCCATTACCAACCTGATTTTCCCAATTGACCTGCTTGCTGAAATAAAAAACTCAACCCACGAGGATTCAATATCTTCCTATCCTATCTCACTTCTTTCTACTGATTTACCAGCAGAACCACACCAACCACCCATGTCTACCTTCCAATAACACCGATACATTGTGTAACCTTGGACATTCAGCTCCCAACTACAACCATCCTTCAGCCATGATTCAGTGATGGCCAAAACATCATATCTGATAATCTGTAATCGAGCAACAAGATCATCCACCTTATTTCTCACACTCCATGCATTGAGATATAACACGTTGTGTACTATATCTGCTACCCTTTTTATTCTGCATCCCTAATGCACTGATACTCACCCTGCTGGCTGCAATTTTGTCCTTGCATCTGTCCGCCCTATCTGACAGTCTGACTGCATGATACCTTTGCATTTTTAGTATCAGTCCTATCGCTTCACTCGTTCCCAACCCCCCCCCCACACACACACACAACCAAATTACAGACAATTCTCGCTTCAAATTGGAACTTAACTGAACAAGGAGAAATGAATCTTTATAAGTTTTACCTCGATTAACGGCATCAAGTGTTTCACTCAGCACTGTGTTCAACAAATAGGGGTGATGGAATTTTTCAAACAGTTGGGCCTCTTCTGTCACTGACAATTCCTGGACATCGTCATTAATCCTGTAAATATTAAACTGCTTGTTATAAACTGCAAGTTTGAACTATACAGGTTTTCAATGAAGAGTATGTCCTACCTCCTGTTCCGACGAGCTTCCTCCTGAAATAAATCAGACATAAATCTGATTAGACTTGGACTTACTGTCGACATCCTGAATTTCATCCAAATCATTCAAAGGTGTTGAAAATTCCCACTCTCACGGTAACTCAGAAACACAACCAATACAGAACCACGGATTAAATTACAGGGAAAGTCTCTGAATGTCAGACCATTACTGAGAGGATGAAATTTACGGGGAAGACAGGACAGGTTGTGTATTTTCATCTGGATATGCCATTAGGGTGATAAAATGTAGGAATTTAAGATCAGTGATGGATTTAATTATGTGCGGGGTTTGGATGTACCTCTATTTATGGGAAGAATTGTGGGAGGGGAAACTCCAAATGGATTTTAATAAATCCCATATGAAATTCAGTGAAGAGGAATTCGCTACCACAGGAGTGGTTGTAGCGGAAGAGGAGAGATTGAATGTAATGGGGAAAACTGGATAAACACGTGAGGGACCATGGAGTTCAGGGCACTGTTGCTGGGTGTGGGAAGAGAATTCTGAAGCAGGGAAATTGTTATAGGATGATGGACCGAATGGCCTATTTATGATGGAGACCGGGTGAGATGCACCACAGTCCACTGTGGGAGGTGAGGGAGGAGATTGCTGAGCCTCTGGCGATGATCTTTGCATCATCAATGGGGACGGGAGAGGTTCCAGAAGATTGGAGGGTTGCAGATGTTGTTCCCTTATTCAAGAAAAGGAGTAGAGATAGCCCAGTAAATTATAGACCAGTGAGTCAACTTCAGTGGTTGGTAATTTGATGGAGAAGATCCTGAGAGGCAGGATTTGTCAAAGGCAGGTCGTGCCTTACGACACTGATTGAATTTTTTGAGGATGTGACAAAACATATTGATGAAGGTAGAACAGTAGATGTAGTGTAAATGGATTTCAGCAAGGGATCCCAGCGGACATTGATTTGTGCAACCAGAATTGGCTTGCCCACAGAAGGCAAAGAGTGATTGTAGACGGGACATATTCTGCATGGAGGTCGGTGATCAGTGGTTTGCCTCAGGGATCTGTTCTGGGAGCCCTTCTCTTTGTAATTTTTATAAATGACCTGGATCAGGAAATGGAGGGATGGGTTAGTAAATTTGATGATGACACAAAGGTTGGGGGTGTTGTCGATAATGTGGAGGTCTGTCAGAGTTTACAGCGTGACAGCAATAGGATGCAAATCTGGGCTGAGAAGTGGCAGTTTGCAGTTCAAACCAGATAATGGTGAAATATGATGGCAGACTTTGGTACTAATGGTAAGACTCTTGGCAGTGTGGAGGAGCAGAGGGATCTTGGGGTCCGAGTCCATAGGACACTCAAATCTGCTACACAAGTTGACTCTGTGGTTAAGAAGGGATTCGGTGCATCGGCCTTCATCAACCACGGGACTGAGTTTAGGAGCCGAGAGGTAATCTCACAGCTATGTAAGAGCCTGTTCAGGCCCCACTTGGAGTGCTGTGCTCAGTTCTGGTCGCCTCACTACAGAAAGGATGTGGAAACCATAGAAGGGGTGCAGAGGAGATTTACAAAGATGTTGCCTGGATTGGGGAGCATGCCTTATGAGAATGGGTTGAGTGAACTCGGCCTTTTCTCTTTGGAGCGACGGAGGATGAGAGGTGACCTGATAGAGCTGTATAAGATGATGAGAGGCATTGATCAGAGTCAGAGGCTTTTTCCCAGGGCTGAAATGGCTAGCAAGAGAGCACACAGTTTTAAGGTGCTTGGAAATATGTACAGAGGAGATGTCAGGGGTAATATTTTTACGCAGAGAGTGCTGAATGTGTGGAATGGGCTGCCAACAATGGTAGTGGATGCCAGTACGATGGGGTCTTTTAAGAGACTCCTGGATAGGCACATGGAGCTCGGAAAGATGAGGGCTATGGGTAACCCTAGGTAATTCCTAAAGTAAGGACATGTTGGACTGAAGGGCTTGTATTGTGCTGTAGGTTTTCAATGTTTATATTTCTACGTTTCTAATGTGAAACTTAATTGAAAAAATAAAGAAACATTGAAAGTTTGCCTAACCTGACGGAAACCGGATACAGAGGATAAGTCTGATGTGTGGGTCACATTCTATGTTTTCACGGATTGACAGAGAGACCCTCACACCCACCGCACCAAACACACTCACAGCCTGTGACTGGAACTGGGTGTTAATGGGAGATTTAGAGGATATTTAATGTGATAAGTAATAGACAATCAGCAGCTCTGTTTTATGATCAGAACAAATTATTTCAGAGAAGTTTGCATTCTGTCCTGGGACGTACAGAGGTTGTGAAAGTCCAGTTTTGGGACAACAGCAACCCTGAATGGTTGCATCAACTGTCTGGTGAAAAACAGTTTACTGCCATTTATTAATGCTGTGTCTAGGAGCAATGCATCTGTTTTCTGTCTTTGATAACCCTGTCTGTTTTCTGTGGTACGTGATTGTTACAGTAACTACTCACGTGTGTGGCGGCCTGGTAATAGCGAAGGGAATAAGTTACGTATTCATGCTTTGTTCTGGGCAGTTTTGAGCTGAGGACGGAAGATATCTTGTCGTTTGTTGATCGCTTCGTTGCTGATTAATTTACGATTAATTACGCTGAAATTTCATTGCCTCATGATTGTATCTTGCAGATAAAGGATTGAATACCTGTCTTCGACATTTTGGAAGGTTGTTATTGGAGTGACTGGAGGGCTCGTCATACAATCATAACTATCTGTGTGACGTTGCCAGCAGCGGCAATTGGTTAGTTAGAATTGGCCACTGTGCTGTGTTTATTTCAAATATACCACTGTTCATTTAGTGCCCTTTGACAGAAACAAACTGAAATAAAATCCCTCACCTTGAGAAATATCACACTGTCTTTTTGATCCATCTGTTCCTTTAACGTAGTGATTTCCTCCTGAATAAGCCTTATCTGCTTCTGAATCTCACGAAGATTTTTCTCCATTGGATTGAGAATCCTCTTCTCTTCCTCCCTGAGATCCCTGAGTAAGCTCTGCTCTTTCTCAGTGATAATCTGGCGCAGTTCAGCAAACTGGGATGTGAAACGGGACTGAAGGCTGTGTGACTGTTCCTGTCGAATGAAAGGTGAAGATGAATTTACTGTATTGCTATGTGTATTTCCTTATGACATTAAGGAGACCATTTGGTCCATTAATGTCCATGCTAACTCTGAAACATTCCCATCAACCCCATTCACTTACGTTTTCCTGAAACCAATTCTCCCCATTGACCCATTAACTCCCACCCGATTCACATACACCCTCCCCCACCTTCACAGGGTTAATTGTAATTAACCATTCATCCAGCATGTCCTTGGGATGTGTCTGAAACTGTCGTGGTCACAGAGAGAACATGCAAACTCCACACAGACAATACCAGAGGTCAGGATTGAACCCAGGTCACTGGAGCTGCGATACTCTGCTATTCCGCATTAAAGAGAGCAAAACTATACAGTAATATCAGAAATTCCACTCAGAAAGCCTCACCCGAACTCCGGAAATCTTCTCTTTCTGTTGCTGCTCCTTTTCCTGGAAGTCTGATTTCTTTTTTGTGAAAGAGTCTAAGGAAGATTTAAGCTGATCCTGGAAGTCAGAGAGCGAAGGAAAAAGTAACAAAAAAAGATGGATCAAAAGAAACAGGTGATCAAACCCGATCATCGCACACAAAATGCCGGTGGAACTCAGTGAGTCAGGCAGCATCTGTGCAGGGGAAATAAACATTCGACGTTTCGGGATGTGACCCTTCATTAGGACTGGGAAGGAATGGGGCAGAAGCCAGAATAAAAAGTTTGGGGATGAGAACCAGCTGACAGGTGACGGGTGAGACAACGTGAGGGGGAACGTGGGGGAGGGTGATGAAGTGAGAAGCTGAGAGGGGACAGGTGGAAAAGGAAAGGATCTGGAGAAGAAGGAATCTAAACGAGAGGACAATCGACCATGGAAGAAACGGGAGGAACTGCGGCTGTTTGGGGCCCTGAATGGTGACGAGTGAGGAGGTTAGGAGTCGGGTGTAGCATTTGTCCCGCTTCCAGGTGTCAGTGCCAGGAGGGAGATCAGTGGGGAGGAGCGAGTGGACAAGGGCGATACAGTACGGTGAGCGATTCCGACAGAGAGCGGAGAGATGTGGGGTGTGGGATGGGCTGTGGGACGGATAGATGGTAGAATCCCGTTGGAGATGGCGGAAGTTGCAGAGAATGATGCGTTGGTTATGGAGGCTCGTGTAGGGTTTAGGAACTGTGTTAAGTATTAAATTAGTTAGTTTTTACCATGTAGATTTTAACAGCTTCTTTAATCGGCCTGAAGCGGTGCTCTCTGTGTTCTTCCGCAACTGCGCAGATTACACAGATCAGTGTCTTGTCCGTTTCACAAAACAGCTTCAGTTCTTCCTCATGTTCCTCGCACTGAAGTTTACTTTCCTTCCCTTTCGGATTCAGGTTTAGATTTCGCGCTTTTTCAGCCAGATTTGCTAAGGCCCGACTGACCTTGAGGGTGCGGTCAGCAATCTCCTCTCTACATTCCGGGCAGGAGTTTCTCTCCTCCCTTTCCCAACACCGTGTGATACAAGAACGACAGAAGTTGTGTCCACACTCCAGTATAACCGGATCTGTGAAGAAATCCAGACAGATGGGACAAATTACCTCCTCGGTCCAACTCTCGGCCGGTGCTTTCGAAGCCATGTTAACTCCCGGCACTTCCTGATTCAGAACGCTTCCGCTTTCGGGGAGCTGCCGATCCCCTGCAGTACCGCGATTGTCCACTACACGCGCTGCAGACTCATGGGTGAACATGGTTTTGCTGGATGTGTTCAGTGGAAATTCTGGCCATTTCTATGTTTAGTGTGGATCAAAAACACATTAAACAGGCAACAGATAAAAAAACGTGGCCATGGACTGTCTAAGCCCGGCTACGAGCGGAAAAGGGTTGGCTATATGGACAGCAACCCTATCTCGTAAAAACCTCGTGCGACAAAAATGTCACCTGCATCTCCAAAGGCCCCATCACTGCGATCGGAAGGACCTTCACCTGGAAGGCGATTGAAGTCGTGTGATCATCCTCGGATTGAGGATGAGGAGAAATTTCCCCACCCACAGTGCGGTGAATATTTGGAGTATTCTTCACAAGTTTTCTAAATTAAAAGGGCTGCTGCTGGCGGCCTGTGCCCCAGTGGGCGTGATGGGCTGAAAAAGAAGCTGAACAGAAATTAAGCCGGAGAGAAGAGCCTGGTTCAGTCTGAGGCAGGGCTCAGGGGGGAGTTCTAAAGACATGAGAGACTGCAGATGCTGGAATCTCTGGTGAGAAACATGATGCTGGAGGAACTGAGCGGGTCAGGCAGGATCTATGGAGAGAAATGTACAATCAACTTTCCGGGTCGAGATCCTTCACCTGGACTTTCTCAACCCGAAATATCGATTGCCCATTTCCCTCCACGGATGCTGCGTGACCCGTTGAGTTCCTCCAGCAGCTCGTTTTTTCTAAAGCTTTCTCCAGGTCTAAAGAGAGTCAGAGTGGAGCGTAAAACGGTGGATTTGTGAACAGTGACGATAACTATTAAATTAGCTCATGCCAGGAGAGTGGGGATGTGGAGAGAATATTGTGCTGTGCAGTGGTGATGACCGACCTGTGGCTGCAGGAAAAAGCACAGCGCTGGACATTCTACGTCACAGGGTGGAAAATGATATTTGTTTTCGGCGAGGTCCTGATTTCAACAGCCCTTCGTGTGAAAAACTTCGTGACTGAACCCATGTCAGTCCCGTCTCCAACAGAAGCCCAGTCTCCCTCACTCTGGACACAGATCAGATGCTGATACTTCTTTGTATCAAAGTAAGCTTTATATAGAATATTCAGAATGATAAAACGTGCAGTGCCTTTCCCCAAAGAATTTACATTTGTCGTCTGTGCGGTGTTTAGTGTTTTACATTCGGTAAAACCGATAGGACTGTTGTCGCGCACGTGCCCCCCGCCCCCCGGGATGTTTCACTCCTACAATAACTGAGAGGCTTCCTCAGCCGACCCGGCCCCTCCCGGTCCAGTACTAGAGGATCTCTATAGTTTCAATGGTGTCCCTGCAGCCTGGAATGTGCCAGTCGGCAGCATTCCTCCACGACAGGGATTTCCCAACTCTTTTATGCCAAAGACCAATTCCATTAACCTTGGACCCCAGGGTGGGAACCCCTGCTCTCCGGACATCTCGGTATGGTGACAGACCAACAATTTCCTGGCGTCTTTCGCCGAGTTGATCATCTTCCAGCAGCACTTGATGTCCGTTTTCCTCTGCGTCCTGGGAACAGCCCGAGGATCAGTGATCCTTCTGCCACGCAGCCGCTGTGACACAGACCCTTGCATCTTTCTCCACATATCTTCACCATCCCACAGTCCGCAAAGAGGTGAGTGACCGTCTCGTCTCCACTGCAGTAATCTCGGGGCAGCGCGCTGTGGGAGTGATCTCCGGGCATGCAGCAAGGATCAGACTGGGAGGCCCTTCTCACCGACAGCCAGGTAAGGTCTTGCTGCCTGTTGGTGAGATCTGGTGAGGAGGCATTCTGCCAGATGGTCTGAACTGTCTGCTTAGCGAACCACTCCACTATGTCCATCCAGTTCTTCTCCTGCAGTAACTGCAGGACATTCCGTGCTGACCACTGTCTGATGTTCTTGTGGTCAAAGCTGCTGGTCTGAAAGAACTGTAACCAACTTCATTATCACAAGCAACCAACAAACAATAAACAACAAACAAACCCCCCTCCCACTTTCAAATCTCTTACTAACTCTTTCTTCAGTTAGTCCTGACGAAGGGTCTCGGCCTGAAACGTCGACTGTACCGCTTCCTAGAGATGCTGCCTGGCCTGCTGCGTACACCAGCAACTTTGATGTGTGTTGCTTTCATTATCACAATGCTTCCTGATTGAGACAGACACAGTCTCACAGGGTATTTACAGGGTAGGGGCAGGAATGATATTTCTCCTTGCTGGGCAGTGGAACCGGGGATCACAGACTCAAAATCCAAGGTCACCTCAGCAGGAATGAGATGAGGATAAATTTCCCCGCCCACAGTGCGGTGAATATTTTGTGTTTTCTAAATTAAAAAGACATATTTAGGGGCTCGGCCATGATGGATGGGAACTTTGAAGGAAAGTGGCGCTGAGGTCGAGGATCAGCCATTTCTAATTGAGGGGCAGAACAGCGCAAGGGACCGAACGGCAACGCCTGCTCCTGTTTCTTATTTTCTAAAGCACGAATTTACCTTTGCGCCTTGTTCTCCCTTGGCTTTCAGCCTGTCGGATTGCACAGGGGTGCGGTGAGAGCTCCGGAGATCCATCGGCAGCCGCTGCGGTTATTTCATCTCTTGTTATTTATCGCTATTTCTCCATATTTGCATTTGTACCGTTTGTTACCTTCAGCACTCTGGTTGATCTTTCACTGCCTGCTTCTGTTATGGTTACTATTGTTTACTTTTTCTGAGTATGTCCGCAGGAAAATGCTTCTCGGGGTTGTATGTGGCGACTTATCTAAACTCTGATGATAAAATTTACTTTGATCTTTGAGCTTCGGGGAACTTCCATTGATTCTGAGAACAAACTGTGAATGACATATTTTGATTGTTAATAAGTCTTAACACTTGACCAAGAGTTGAGAGTAAACACATGATTTACTGTAAACATCTTTCATTTGTAAATGAACAGAGTCAACGCAAAATTTTATTGTTAATAACTGTATTGAATAAGGACTCACAGTCAACGAATGGTTTTCTTTTTCTGTATGTAATTATTTTTATTTTGTAATATTTCTGAATAAAGTATTTTTGGAAAAAAAAGACATCTCCGTCTCCCGGCAGCAGCCCGTCCTCAGACACACTCACAGCCAATCATCGATCACTGCTGGGAGAAGGATTCTCTCATTGGCTGGGGGTGTCAGTGGGCGGGACGCTGAGCGCTGGAAGCGGGCCGGAGTCCGGAACCGGGACCGAGTGAGGCCGGAGACTGGGAGCTGCGCCTCGGGTTTCGGCTGCAACACCGGCCGGTCCTGAATCCTTTCGAAGGCAGAGCTGAAGAGACTGGCGGAGATTCCGTGAGATGTTTCAGCTACACGGAGGGCGCCCGGTCTTTCCCCGCCGAGGATCGGGGCCTGTTGTCTGGACTCGTCCCCTGCTGCTGGGAGACGGGAGCTGCCCCGCAGCGGCTGCCGATGGATCTCCGAAGCTCTCACCGCTCCCCTGTGCAATCCGAATGGCTGAAATCCAAAGGAAAACAAGGCACAAAGGTAAACTCATGCTCTAGAAAATAAGAAACAGGAGCAGGCGTGGCCATTCGGCCCGCTGCGCCTGTCCTACCCTTTCCTCAGAATACAGCCGATCTTTGACCTCAGCGCCACTTTCCTGCAACGTCCCCAGCATCGCCTGCTCCTGTTTCTTATTTTCTAAAGCACGAATTTACCTTTGCGCCTTGTTCTCCCTTGGCTTTCAGCCTGTCGGATTGCACAGGGGTGCGGTGAGAGCTCCGGAGATCCATCGGCAGCCGCTGCGGTTATTTCATCTCTTGTTATTTATCGCTATTTCTCCATATTTGCATTTGTACCGTTTGTTACCTTCAGCACTCTGGTTGATCTTTCACTGCCTGCTTCTGTTATGGTTACTATTGTTTACTTTTTCTGAGTATGTCCGCAGGAAAATGCTTCTCGGGGTTGTATGTGGCGACTTATCTAAACTCTGATGATAAAATTTACTTTGATCTTTGAGCTTCGGGGAACTTCCATTGATTCTGAGAACAAACTGTGAATGACATATTTTGATTGTTAATAAGTCTTAACACTTGACCAAGAGTTGAGAGTAAACACATGATTTACTGTAAACATCTTTCATTTGTAAATGAACAGAGTCAACGCAAAATTTTATTGTTAATAACTGTATTGAATAAGGACTCACAGTCAACGAATGGTTTTCTTTTTCTGTATGTAATTATTTTTATTTTGTAATATTTCTGAATAAAGTATTTTTGGAAAAAAAAGACATCTCCGTCTCCCGGCAGCAGCCCGTCCTCAGACACACTCACAGCCAATCATCGATCACTGCTGGGAGAAGGATTCTCTCATTGGCTGGGGGTGTCAGTGGGCGGGACGCTGAGCGCTGGAAGCGGGCCGGAGTCCGGAACCGGGACCGAGTGAGGCCGGAGACTGGGAGCTGCGCCTCGGGTTTCGGCTGCAACACCGGCCGGTCCTGAATCCTTTCGAAGGCAGAGCTGAAGAGACTGGCGGAGATTCCGTGAGATGTTTCAGCTACACGGAGGGCGCCCGGTCTTTCCCCGCCGAGGATCGGGGCCTGTTGTCTGGACTCGTCCCCTGCTGCTGGGAGACGGGAGCTGCCCCGCAGCGGCTGCCGATGGATCTCCGAAGCTCTCACCGCTCCCCTGTGCAATCCGAATGGCTGAAATCCAAAGGAAAACAAGGCACAAAGGTAAACTCATGCTCTAGAAAATAAGAAACAGGAGCAGGCGTGGCCATTCGGCCCGCTGCGCCTGTCCTACCCTTTCCTCAGAATACACCCGATCTTTAACCTCAGCGCCACTTTCCTGCAACGTTCCCAGCATCGCAGAACCCTTAAATTTGGCTTTTGAATTTAGAAAACTTGTGAAGAACATTCCAAATATTCACCACAATCTGAGTGAGGAAATTTCTCCGCACCCTGTCAAAACCCTGTGAAACTGTGTCTGTCTCAGTCAGACCACCTCTCATTTCTCTAGTTTTGAGACAGGCCCAGTCAGTGTAATCTCCCTGAGGACACTACCACATCCCTGAAATCAATCTGGGAAAATCCTTCATTCCCTTTATTCCATAGACTGTCTCCGGGAAGGAGACCAGACCTGTGCACAGTGTTCCATGTTGGCCCTCAACAGGGCCCCACATACCTTCAGAGGCGCTTTTTATTCTTGCATTAGACCATAAAACCATTTCCCTGCCATGTCTGCTCGCCATTTCATCATGGCTGATCCAATTTTCCTGTCTGCAGCTACAGTATCTCCTGCCGCACCCCCTACCCCGAATCCCGCCATGCCCTGACCAATCAAAAATCAATCAGCCTTTGTCTTCAATATGAATAATGACTTGGCCTCCCAAGCTGCCTGGGGCAAAGATTTCCACAGACTCAGTTCTCTCTGCTGCAGAAATTCCTCCTCATCTCCGTTCCAAAAGGACACCCGTCTATTTTGAGGCTGTGTCCTCTGGTCTTAGACCCGCCCACCAGAGGAAACATCTTCTCCACATTCACTCCATCACGGTCCTTCAGGATTCAATAGGTTTCAATTAGGGTACCCTTCAGTCTTCTGAATTCCAATGAATTCAGGCCCAGAGCCAGCGAACGATTTTCATATAACAAGCCATTTAATCCTGGAATCATTTTCATGAACCACATTTGAACCCTTTCCAGTTTCAGCTCACCCTTTCCAAGATAAGGGACACAAAACTGTCCTCAGTACTCCAAGTGAGGCCTCACCAGTGCTTTATAAAGACTCAACGTTACATCTTTGCATTTATAGTCTCGTCCTCTTCAAATGAATGGTGACATCACATATGCCTTCCTCACCACAGACTCCTGCAAATTAACCTTCAGGGAATCCCGCACAGGGACTCCCAAATCCCTTTGCATCTCAGTTTTTGAATTTTCTCTCCATTTAGAAAATAGTCCATTAGACTAATAGACAATAGACAAGGTGCAGGAGTAGGCCATTCAGCCCTTCGAGCCAGCACCGCCATTCACTGTGATCATGGCTGATCATCCACTATCAGTATCCAGTTCCTGCCTTATCCCCATCACCTTTGATTCCACTATCTTTAAGAGCTCTATCCATCTCTTTTTTGAAAGCATCCAGAGACTTGGCCTCCACAGCCTTCTGGGGCAGAGCATTCCATATATCCACCACTCTCTGGGTGAAAAAGTTTTTCCTCAACTCCGTTCTAAATGGCCTACCCCTAATTCTTAAACTGTGGCCTCTGGTTCTGGACTCACCCATCAGTGGGAACATGCTTCCTGCCTCCAGTGTGTCCAATCCCTTAATAATCTTATATGTTTCTATAAGATCCCCTCTCAGCCTTCTAAATTCCAGAGTATACAAGCCCAGTCGCTCCAATCTTTCGACATATGACAGTCCCGGGTATTAACCTTGTGAACCCACGCTGCATTCCCTCAATAGCAAGAATGTCCTTCCTCAAATCTGGAGACCAAAACTGCACACAGTACTCCAGGTGTGGTCTGACCAGGGCCCTGTACAGCTGCAGAAGGCCCTCTTTGCTCCTATACTCAATTCCCCTTGTTATGAAAGCCAGCATGCCATTAGCTTTCTTCACTGCCTGCTGTACTTGCATGCTTGCTTTCAGTGACTGATGTACAAGAACACCTAGATCTCGTTGTGCTTTCCCTTTTCATAACTTGACTCCATTTAGATAATAATCTGCTCTCCCGTTCTTACCACCAGAGTGGATAACCTCACATTTCTCTACATTAAACTGCATCTGCCCAGTCACCCAGCCTGTCCAAGTCACCCTGCATTCTCATAACCTCCTCCTCACATTTCACACTGCCTTCCAGCTTTGTGTCATCGGCAAATTTGCTAATGTTACTTTTAATTCTCTCATCTAAATCATTAATATATATTGTAAACAGCTGAGGTCCCAGCACTGAACCTTGCAGTACCCCACTGGTCACCGACTGCCATTCCGAAAGGGACCCGTTAATCGCTACTCTTCGTTTTCTGTCAGCCAGCCAATATTCAATCCATTTCAGTACCCTGCCCCGATACCATGTGCCCTAATTTTGGCCACTAATCTCCTCTGTGGGACTTTCTCAAAGGCTTTCTGAAAGTCCAGGTACAGTATAAGAACCATAAGACATAAGAGCAGAATTGGGCCATCTGGCCCATCCAGTGCTCCACCATTCAATCATGGCTGATCTTTTTTTTTAAATCTCCTCCTCAATCCCAGACCCTGGCCTTCTCTCTGTAACCTTTGCTGTTATGTCTAAACAAGAAGCTGTCAATCACTGCATTAAATACACCCAACGACCTGGCCTTCACAGCTTCATGTGGCAACAAATCCCACAAGTTCACCACCCTTTGCCGAAAGAAATTTCTTTGCATCTCTGTTTTCAAAGGGCGCCCCTCTATTCTGAGGCTGTGCCCTCTTGTCCTGGACTCTCACAGCATGGGAAACATCCTTTCTATATCTACTCTGTCTTGGCCTTTCAACATTCTAAAGGTTTCAATGAGATCCCCGCATCATCCTTCTGAATTCCTGCAAGTATAGACCCAGAACCATCAAACGTTCCTCATATGATAACCCTTTCATTCCTGGAATCATCCTTGTGAACCTCCTCTGGACCCTCTCCAATGCCAGCACATCTTTTCTCAGATGAGGGGGCCAAAACTGTTCACAATACTCAAGGTGAGGCCTCACCAGTGCCTTATAAAGCCTCAGCATCGCATCCCTGCTCTAGTATTCTAAACCTCTTGAAATGAATGCTAACATGGCATTTGCCTTCCTCATCACCGAACCAACTCAACCTGCAAGTTAACCTTCAGGGTGTTCTGCACACGGACTCCCAAGTCCATCTGCAGCTCAGATTCCTGGATTTTCTCCCCATTTAGAAAATATTCCACTCGTTTATTTCTACTGCCAAAGTGCCTGACCAGGTATTTTACAACATTGTATTTAATTTGTCATGTTCTTGCCCATTCTCCCAATCTGTCTAAGTCCTTCTGCATCCTACCTGATTCCTCAACATTACCAGCCCCTCCACCAATCTTCGTGTCATCTGCAAACTTGGAAACAAAGCCATCTATTCCATCATCTAATTCATTAATATACAGAATAAAAAGAAGTGGTCTCAAAACTGAGCCCTGCGGAGCACCACTAGTCACTGGCAGCCAACCAGAAAATGATCTTTTTATTCCCACTTGCTGCCTCCTACCAATCAGCCAATGCTCCAACCATATTAGTAACTTTCCTGTAATACCATAGGCTCTTAACTTGGTAAACAGTCTCATGTGTGGCACCTTGTCAAAAGCCTTCTGAAAGTCCAAATACACAATGTCCACTGCATCCCTTTTATCTATCCTACTTGTAATCTCCTCAAAGAATTCCAACAAATTCATCAGCTAAGATTTTCCTGAAAGGAAACCATTCTGACTTTGTACCATCTTGTTCTGTGTCACCAAGTACTCCATCAGCTCATCCTTAACAATTGACTCTAACATATTCCCAGCCACTGACGCCAGGCTAACTGGTCTATAATTTCCTTTTTGCTGCCTTCCTCCTTTCTTAAAGAGTGGAGTAACATTTGCAATTTTCCAGTCCTCTGGCACCATGCCAGAGTCGGTTGATTTTTGAAAGATCATTTCTAATCCCACAACAATCTCTGTTGCTACCTCTTTCAGAACCCTAGGGTGCAGTTCCTCTGGTCCGGGGGACTTACGTACCTTCAGGTCTTTCAGCTTTTTGAGCACCTTTCTCTTGAAACAGCAACTGCACCCACTTCTCTTCCTTCACACATTACAACATCAGGCACACTGCTAGTGTTTTCCACAGTGAAAACTGACACAAAATACTCATTTAGTTCATCAGCCATCTCCCTGTCCCCTGTTATTATTTCTCCTGCCTCATTTTCTAGCGGTCCTATGTCCACTGTCATTTCTCTTTTTAACATACATGAGACAACTCTTACTATCCACTGTGTTATCATTTGCTAGTTGGTTTCAGATTTCATCTTTTCCCTTCTAATGATTTTTTACTTGCTCTCTGGAGTGTGAGGGGATCCAGGAGTGCCCCTATTAACTGATTGAAGAGAGACAGAGAGAGACATTCATCATTGATGGTTTGTTTGGATAGGAGAGAGAGAGACAGTTATTTACCACCGATACGTTGCTTTTGAAAAGAGAGAGAGAGATGAAGATTAACGGTTGGACTGTCATTTTAAGGCATTGAAAGTAACTTTGGATTTTTACTGAGTTTGGAGTTGGAGACAGCACCGAGCAGCTCGAAGGTTGCTATTGTGGCCAACAGGATATTATTGATGTTACTTTCGAGGACTTGTTGCCTGCTTGTACATTTCTTCACAGACAAAGGAAGGAGGGACTCTTTGAATGACAGGTGATGCTCAGCCTGGTGAAATAAATGGGAGGTCAGATGATACAGACCTCAGACACATGATCTGGACACTGAATGAGCATTGTCGGGCCGCAGGAAAAGTGGGTTTTGGAGGATCAATCAGGCGCATTGGTCCAAATTGCTATTCCAACATAGGAGAAGGGGTTGACTGGTGGGGAGGTGTCTATGTGTCCACCCTCGCCTGGGTGATAGCTCCACCACAGAAGACCGGTCCCCCCTTGTTACAGTCACAGTCGGTGACTTGTAAAGGATTTTGGTCCCCCCTTGTTACAGTCACAGTCGGTGACTTGTAAAGGATTTTGAAGGACGACGAGAATATCAACGGCATCAGCTCACCTGAAGACTCATCTCCCCCTCTCCCCCCCTCTCCCCCCCTCTCCCCCCCTCTCCCCCCCTCTCCCCCCCTCTCCCCCCCTCTCCCCCCCTCTCCCCCTCTCCCCCTCCCCCTCCCCCCTCTCCCCTCTCCCCCCCTCCCCCCTCTCCCCCCCTCTCCCCCTCCCCCCTCTCCCCCCCTCCCCCCTCTCCCCCCCTCTCCCCCTCCCCTCTCTCCCCCTCTCCCCCTCCTCCCTCTCCCCCTCCCCCCTCTCCCCCCTCTCCCCCCTCTCCCCCCACATCGCTATTCAACTAAATACCACAAACTGAACTGAACTTTACTCAACATTGTAAGACTGTATTTTTTTAACCCTAGACTTAAAGAAGCTTGGTCTTCGTATATATATTTCCACACTTACTGATTTACATACTCATATATATATTCATTGCTAACCTGTGTGATTTATCTACATTGATATTACTGTATTGCGTCGTTACTAATAAATATTAGTAGTTTATAGCAATACAAGACTCCAAAGTGTTTTCTATTTTTTGCTGGTTTCTTTATCCCTGTCATGGGGTACGTGACAGTAGGTTTTTAAAACTGTTCCAATCGTCTATCTTACCATTAATTTTTGCTTTGTTGGGAGTCTCAATAGCAACTTTGCTCATCAGCTGAATTGCTGAAACACTCTTATCTTGGAGAGCTGTCAACATGCCTCCATTGTTCATTAAACTCAGTACCATCATCAGGCTGATCAGAATCATGTATACATTATGAAAGAGACCAAATAAACTGCCCATCTGATTATGATCTATACTTCGACTTGTATCCATAACAACTTCCACTCCAAACCCACAACAATTCTTCCTCTCCATACTATCAATCTGAATAACAGCATGACCTTGCAGGTGCTGACTTCCAAATGTCCAAACAAAGTGCAACAGAGCAGCACATCCTGTCTCAGCAGGCGTTTGTCCTGCAAGCAGGGTCAAAGGTCGCGCAACCAATCCAACCCTTTCCATCACTCTATCCAAAAGTCCGGGAACAGCACTTTTCCCATTACGTCCAGCTTTTAAAACATGGTCTACTACAAATGACTGAGAATTCTCACATTCCACTGGTACCAAGGTTAACCCCTTATCCACTGAACCACGTCCATCTGACACACAAAAACTGCATTCCTTTCCAACCAAGTCAGACACCTCAGACCTTAACTGAGTTTCAACACAAGGTTCAGGACCCTGTGAATCCACAGGTACTTCAACAAGCTGAACACATTCAATCGGAACACCTGCCTCTTCTGGGCTGTCATCACTTGTCCCAGTTTCAAATTCAAGGTCGTCTCGAACCTCCCAGCTATTCTCTGGCAAACTTCCTTCTGGAGTTAACTTAAGCTCGTGGGTTAAAACTTCTTTGTCTGCTTTTTTATCAAACTCCCTCAGGGTGGGGCATCCTCTGCCACTGGGTATGCCCTTACCTCATCAGGAACACAACTTTTAAATTCATCACACGAAACAAGCCCTTCCGAGCTGTAAAAATCATCAAGGTCCGACACTAAACCTCTTTGCTGCAACCTCTCCCTTTTAAACTGTCTCTGCCTTTCTGCCACGTGATCTTCACGTTGCCATTTCTCCCTCTCGAGCTGTCTCTGTATTTCTGCCTCTTTAGCCTCTTGGACCCTTCGTCTCTCTGCCTCTCTGACCTCTCTCTCGAGCTGTTTTAATTTCAGTTCATGCTCCCTGTTTACTATTTCCAACAGAAGCTGAAGCTCATCCTCAGTAGATTCACCTTCCACGAACAACTCTAACGCCTCCTCATCAAATGTTCCCTTGTCTATATAATATTCAAATATTTTTCTTTGAATTTCTACTTTACTCACACCCTTCTTTACCTCAATTCTCAATTCTTTAGCAATGTCCCGCAACTCATACTTTTTAGCAAACTTCAAAGTCACCAGGTCTGGTGATTTCAGAAAGTCTCTAACACCCATTTCTGCTGTGTTTCCACACAACCAAATCAAAAGTGATTTTCCCCAATCAATTCAAACCAGCCTCCCGACCAATTTGTTCATATCGCGGACGCAGGCCCCAATTATGTCACGTACACCGTGACGGGGATAAAGAACCAGCAGAAATAGAAATCACGTTGGAGTCCAGTATTGCTATAAACTAACAATATTTATTAGTAACTATGCAATACAGTAATATAAATGTAGATAAATCAAACAGGTTAGCAATGATTATATATAAAAGTAAGTGTGGAATATATATATATATGTATGAAAAACCAAACTTCTTTAAGTCTTGGGGTAAAAAGATGCAGTCTTACGATGTTGAGTAAAGTTCAGTTCAGTTCAGTTCGTGGTATTTAGTTGAGTAGTGATGGAGAGAGAGAGAGAGAGAGAGTGAGTTGAGTCTTCAGGTGAGCTGATGCCGTTGATCTTCTCGTCGTCCTCCGAAATCCTTTACAAGTCACCAACTGTGAATTTAACCGGGGGACCCGTCTTCCTGTGGTGGAGTTATCACCCCAGCAAGGGTGGACACATAGACAACTCCCCACCAATGAACCCCTTCTTCACACGGTGGAATAGCAATTTGGATCGATCTGCCTGATCGATCCTCTAAAACCCACTTTCTCTGCAGGCACAATAATGCTCATTCAGTGTCCGGATCATGTGTCTGAGGTCTGTATCATCTGACCTCCCATTTATCCCACCAGCTGAACATCACCTGTCATTCAAAGAGTCCCTCCTTCCTTTGTCTGTGAAGAACTGCACAAGCAGGCAACAAGTCCTTGGAAGTAACATCAATAACCTGCTGAAAATCACAACATCAAATGTCCATTAAATAACACCGCCTTCAGTCACCATAGCAACCTTCGAGCTGCTCGGTGCTGTCTCCAACTCCAAACTCAGTAAAAATCCAGAGTTACTTCCAATGACTTAAAGTGACAGTCCAACTGTTAATCTTCGTCTCTCTCTGTCTCTTTTCAAAAGCAACATATCAGTGGTAAATAACTCTGTCTCTCTCTCCTTTCCAAACAAACCATCAATGATAAATGTCTCTCTCTGTCTCACTTCAAACAGTTAATAGGGGCACTCCTGGATCCCCTCACACGATATTTTCAGATGTATTGCTTAACTTTTAATTAATTTGTTAATTAATTAAAATGAGATGCATTTTTATCTAACTGCATTGTTTTCAGTTTAATGAACAACAATTGACTTTGGTTACTGCTTCATTCTCCACTGCCTGACAACATGCAAGCAGAAATACAAATTCAAAGCAGGAGTGAGATACTTGTGTCCTCTTTGCCAGCTATTAATATTAATGGTGATCCAGATGTGGCCTCAATTTTCCATTTTCCATTGCTCTGTTGCTTATTATGAACGTTAGTTTTGGTTTAAATTTATTCAAAGAGAGCTTCAAACATCTTTGAAGGAAAAAAGTCCCAAGGACTGACAACTCTCTGAGAGAGAAATATGTTGTCTAATTAGCTTCAAATGAATAACGCTCATAGAGTAACCTGAGTTATGGAATATAAAGTCATTTCCGCATTTACTCTGTCATCTCCTCCTGCTCTTCCAAATCCAAAAGAAACAAGACTAGATTGTCCAGCATTCCCCGGAAGACAATCTGCCTGTTCCATTCAATATCCCAGTAAACCTACTCTGAATTACTTCTAATAAAAGGAAAAAAATGCAGTGGAAAAAATGCAAAGGAAAAAATACACGGGGAAGATGAAAGAAAGATGAGCTTTATTTGTCACAAGTACATCGGAGTATTGAATGACAATGAATCGCGCTGTTTGTGTCAATGACCAACACAGCCCGAAGATGTGCTGTGGGCACCGAACAAGTGTTGCCATGTTTCCAGTGCCAACATAACATGCCCACAACTCACTAACCCGGACCCGTTTGTCTTTCGGAATGTGGGAGGAAACCGGAGCATCCAGAGGAAACGCAGGTCCTCACGGGGAGAACAGCGGCAGGAATTGAACCCCAGTCTTCCGATTGCTGGGGCTGTGAAGTGTGAAGTTAACTGCTACATTACCATGCTCCCATGGATTGCATCCTTCTCTTTGCAATAGTCTCAGACAAAACCAAGGTATTCCTAAACACTGGGAACACAATTGTTTCAGAATAGATGTCATCCTATTGCTAAGAAGCTTATTTTGCCCTTTGCAATGAGGGTTTTTTTTTGCTGAAACCTTAACTCATGCAATGCTTATCACTGAGTTTGACTGTCCCAATATATTCCTGGGTGGACATTGTTCTTTAATCTTGTCTGTAGAGACATCAGCAAATCCACACTGCCGAGGAGCTGTGAGGGTCTCAGGGAAGGGATTCAGTCCCTATCCAGTCAAAGGAAACATCAGCGAGTTCGCACTGGGGAGAAGCTGTTCACCTGTTCAGACTGAGGGAAGGGATTCCGACCCTCATCCAGTCAAAGGAAACATCAGTGAGTTGACACTGGAGAGAGGCCATTCATCTGTTCTATTTGTCGGAAGGCATTCATTCAATCATCCCACCTACTGGCACCAGTCAGATCACACTGGGGAGAGACTGTTCACCAGATCTGAATGTGGGAAGAGATTCACCCGGTCATCCAACCTTGTTGTGCACAGCCAAATTCCCACTGGGGCGACATTTTAAATAAGCTTATACTGGATATTTCTCCATCACAGTTGCTGAATCCAGAGTTATGTTCAAAACTGACTGTTGGTGCCGAGGTCAGCAAATATTGCTGCTGTCCATCAAACTCAGCAACTTCTTCAAATATATTTGCCAGTGTGAGCTCGGCCGTGGCTCACCAGGGTGGGTGACTGACTGAATCCCGTCCCACAGTCTGAGCAGGTGAAAGGTCTCTCCCCAGTGTGAACTGACTGGTGTACCAATACTGGTGAGATGATTGAGTGAATCACAAATGGAACGGGTGAATGGCTTCTCTCCGGTGTAAACTCACTGGTGTCTCTGTATGCTGGATGACCGAGTGAATCCCTTACAACAGTTGGAGCAGGTGAGTGGTGTCTGCCCAGTGTGAACTCGCTGATGAGTCAACAGATCAGATGACCGAGTAAATCGCAGCAGTCTGAGAGAGACTGGGGATGAGAATTCAGTCTGACAGAGACAGGGGATGATATCTTCAATCTGGCAGGGACTGAGTGTGAGAGAAACCACTGTCTCATCTCCAGTCTCTGACAGATGGAAGATCTCATCCTCAGTGTCTCCCGGACTGAAGGTCCCGTCCCCAGTCTCTCCCGGAGCGGACTTCCCGTCCCCAGTCTCTCCCAGACCGGACGTTCCGTCCCCGGTCTCTCCCGGAGCGGAGGTCCCGTCCCCGGTCTCTCCCGGAGCGGAGGTCCCGTCCCCGGTCTCTCCCGGAGCGGAGGTCCCGTCCCCGGTCTCTCCCGGAGCGGAGGTCCCGTCCCCGGTCTCTCCCGGAGCGGAGGTCCCGTCCCCGGTCTCTCCCGGACCGACGGTCCCGTCCCCGGTCTCTCCCGGAGCGGAGGTCCCGTCCCCGGTCTCTCCCGGACCGACGGTCCCGTCCCCGGTCTCTCCCGGAGCGACGGTCCCCGTCCCCGTCCCCGGTCTCTCCCGGACCGACGGTCCCGTCCCCACTCTCTCCCAGATTGAGGATCCCATGACCAGTCTCTCCCAGGTCTCATCCCTGCTGAAATTTCCAACATTTTCTGTTTTTATTTCACCATGACTGTCTGGGCCCAGGACATGTGGTCGGGTGGTTCAGACAGCCATTGCTGAACGATGGAGCTGAGTGGCTCAGCAGGAGGACCGGCTACCAGCATGGGACGGTAGGGCCAAATGGCCTGGACCACAGCCTTACTGATGTAATTCCAGTTCCCACTGAATCCCTCCCAGAATGTTCCCGTTTCTCCCATGGATGGCCGATGTGGAGGGGAAGTTGATTGTCCCTACCCATGCACGGCCTATAGGGGATGTTTCTCACAGGAGAGGGTGATGGATCCAGTCCATGCACGACCTATGGGAGAGGCTTCTCACAGGGGAGGCTGGTGGTCCCAGCACATGCATGGTCAAGGGGGGTTGTTTCTCATGGTGGATCCTGGTGGTCCCACCACGTGCAATGTCAATGGGGAAGGTTTCTCACAGGGGAGCCTGGTGATCCCAGCACATCCACTGGCAATAGGAGAGGTTTCTCACAGGGGAGATAGTGATCCCATCACATCCACTGGCAATGGGAGAGGTTTCTCACAGGGGAGATAGTGATCCCATCACATCCACTGGCAATGGGGGAGGTTTCTCACAGGGGAGGTTGGTGATCCTAATAGATCGATGGCTGATGACAGTGGTTTCTCACAGGGGAGGGGGTTGTCCCACCACATCCATTGCACATCGGGGAGATGCCTCACAAAAGAGGGATGTGGGCCCTGACCATCCACGGCCGATGTGATGAGGTTTCTCAACAGTGGATGGGGGAGGTTTCACTGCACACCCTTAATTAGTCAAATATTGCAACTTATTGCAACACACAGAAATTACTAGAGGAACCAGCAGGGAAGGCACATCCATGGAAAGGAGAAACAGTCGCTATTTTGGGTCAAAACTCTTCTTCAGCACTTCCCTGTCTCTGCGCACACAATAACGTAGCTATTTTGACACCCGGCCAACAACTGAAACCATGTTTGATGACAAACAGTAATAATTATAGTGTTGGAAACCAACAGTCACTGTTGAACTTCACTCTGCACTCAGCAACTGGGAAGTTTAAATATCCAGCAGGCTTCTCATTTCAAACAAGAGACAATCTGCAGATGCTGCAAATCCAAGTAACACAGACAAAATGCTGGAGGAAGTCAGCAGGCCAGGCAGCAGCGATGGAAGCGTACAGTTAACATTTCAGGACCAGCCGATTTGCAGGACTAATGTATACATATATAACACTATCCATGGTGGGCTGGTGGGAGAATGGGCTGAGAGCAGACATGCGGGAAATGGAAGAGATGTGGTTCAGGGCAGCATTGATGGTGGAGGAAGGGAGGCCTCTTTCTTTGATGAAGGAGGACAGCTCCTTCATTCTGGAATGAAAAGTCTCACTCTGACAGCAGATGTGGCAGAGACAGAGGAGTTAAGAGAAGTAACAGGGTGGGAACAGATTTAGTTAGGGTAGCTGTGAGAGTCAATGGGTTTACAGTAGAAATCAAAGTATAATCTGTCTCCAGGGATAGAGAGAGATTGAGGAAGGAGAAGGAAGTGCCAAAAAATAAGCCAGTTAAATTTAAGGGTAGGGTTGAAGTTGGAGGCAAAGGTGATGAAGTCGTCTAGATTCGCATGCGTGCAGGACGCAGCACCAATGCAGTTGTCAGTGTTACGTGGGAAAAGTGTGGGTGTGATAATCAGTTTAGGCTTGGAACAGACTGTTCCACATAGCTGACAAACAGGCAGACATAGCTGGGACCCATGTGAGTCCCCATGGAAACAACAGGAATTCTGCAGATGCTGGAAATTCAAGCAACACACATCAAAGTTGCTGGTGAACGCAGCAGGCCAGGCAGCATCTCTAGGAAGAGGTACAGTCGACGTTTTAGGCCGAGACCCTTCGTCAGGACTAACTGAAGAAAGAGTTAGTAAGAGATTTGAAAGTGGGAGGGGGAGGGGGAGATACAAAATGATCCAAAATGAAGCCGCACTCAGGTTGGAGGAACAACACCTTATATTCCGTCTGGGTTGCCTCCAACCTGATGGCATGAACATTGACTTCTCTGGCTTCCGCTAGTGCCCCACCTCCCCCCCCCCCGTACCCATCCATTGTTTATTTTTATGCACAGATTCTTTCTCTCAATCCCCTTTTTCTCCCTCTGTCCCTCTGACTATACCCCTTGTCCATCCTCTGGGTTCCGCCCCCCCCCCCCCATCTTTCTTCCCGGACCTCCTGTCCCATGATCGTCCCATGTCCCCTTTACCAATCACCTGTCCAGCTCTTGGCTCCATCCCTCCCCCTCCTGTCTTCTCCTATCATTTTGGATCTGCCCCCCCCCCACTTTCAAATCTCTTACTAGCTCTTCCTTCAGTTAGTCCTGACGAAGTGTCTCAGCCTGAAACGTCGACTGTACCTCTTCCTAGAGATGCTGCCTGGCCTGCTGCGTTCACCAGCAACTTTGATGTGAGAACCCATGGATACACCTTTTGTTTGAAGGGAGTGGGAGGAGCCAAAGGAGCAACTATTGACGGTGAAGACTAGTTCCACTGGATGGAGGAGAGTGGTGTTGGAGGGTAACTCGTGTCCAGAAAGAAACGGAGAGATTCGAGGCCTCCATAGTGAGGTATGGGAGTATATAGGGACTGGACATCCATGCCTTGCTTTTCAAGGCGCAAAACGAAAGACTGTGTGGCGCGCCACTCCTCACACAGACGGTAGGTGGCCGTTGACTCACAAAGAGTTCATCCGCCCTGTGACAGGTTTTGTTTTCAGTCCTGCTGGGTGCCTACACACCCTCCTCCCTGGTTAACCGAAGTGCACGGGGGAGTGTGCCGATTTGAGTCGCCGACAACCCAGCCCAAGACAGGTGGTACCAGTAGCAAAGCAAGGCCCTGACCTGACCCCCTAGGCCAGAGTCGACGTAGTAGTAGTGGACATCCATGGTGAAAATAAGACCATCGGGGCCAGAAAACTTGAAATTATTGAACAGATTGCACCTTTGTTTTCCGCCCAGCATGAACTCGCTGGTGCGTCTGTAGGTGGGATGATCGAGTGAATTTCTTCCCACAGTCCAAACAAGTGAATGGCCTCTCCACGTGTGAACCCGCTGGTGTACCAGTAGGTCAGATGATTGAGTGAATCCCTTTCCACATACAGATCAGGTGAACGGCCTCTCCCC
This sequence comes from Mobula birostris, assembly GCF_030028105.1. Taxonomy (NCBI): domain Eukaryota; kingdom Metazoa; phylum Chordata; class Chondrichthyes; order Myliobatiformes; family Myliobatidae; genus Mobula; species Mobula birostris. The sequence continues at coordinate 56,776,700 of NC_092389.1, read as the reverse complement.
GGTGTGATCTCGCTGATGTACCTTCAGATTAGATGACCGAGTACATCCCTTCCTACAGTCTGACCAGGTGAATGGTCTCTCCCCAGTGTGAATTTACTGATGGGCCTTCATTTCAGATGACCGAGTAAATCCCTTCCTACAGTCTGAGCAGGTGTACGGCCTCTCCCTAGTGTGAACTGCCTGGTGTACCAGTAGGTCAGATGACCAAGTGAATCCCTTCGCACAGTCTGAGCAGGTGAATGGTCTCTCCCCTGTGTGAACTCGCTGGTGTGTCTGTAGCTGGGATGAGTGAGTGAGTGAATCACTTCCGATAGTTCTGTATCAATTCTCCATCAATTCATCAAGTCAGATGTCAGACGTAGAGAATCCCTGGAACAATCAATCCTGATGAACTGATCTCCAGTGAATAAATGCTGGTGTGTTGTCAGCACCCCGGTTCCAGTCGATTTCACTGAATTAAAAACTTCATTTCAGACACAAGACACGACTCCAGCTGGGATGAGATACTTCTTCATCTCCAAGGATCAACAACTGATATATTGGAGTCACAAAGGAAACATCTGGTCACTCCTTGAACGTCTGGGCAGAGTGTGGCTGTGTTTGAGATTGCTGCACACAAATGATTTTTGCTGTTTCTTGCTTGTAAAAATAATTACAAAAGGAAGGATTGAATTTCGGGATACACGGTCATGAACTTTGGTGGAACAAATAACAGTGTAGACTATTTTCTAACTGGAGAGAAATTTCAAAACTGTCAAAGAGGCTTCTGAATCCTGGTGGAGGTTAATTTGCAGGTTGAGTTGGTGGTGAGGAAGGACAACTAGCGTTCATTCATTTTGAGAGGATGAGAACATAAGGCAAGGACGCATTTCTGAGGCTTTACAAAGAACTGGCAAGGTCTCACCTGGAGTACTGGGAGCAGTTTTCAGCCCCATATCTAGGAAAGGTTGTACTGACACTGGAGTGGGCTCACCGGAGGTTCACGAAAATGATAATCCAGGAATGAAAGTTTGTCATATGAGGAGCATTTGATGGCTCCGTGCCTGTACTCACAGGAATTCAGAAGAATGAAGGGGGCATCATTGAAAACCTATCAAATGTTGAATGGTCTCGATAGGATGGCTGTGGAGAGGATGTTTCCTGGGGTGGGCAAGTCAAAAACTCGATGAACCAAATGGCCTAATTCTGCTCCTCTATCTTATGGTTGTATTTCAGATGAGGTAGTTTTAGCCTCTTTGCTGAGCTCTGACATCATACTGTTGCAACTGGGGGAAAACGTCATCCTTTAACTGGGCACAGTGCCGGCATCTGGACTAACCGTCAATTTCTCTGACAGTCTTCCTCTCCGTATAAAATTGGGACATTTCTGCCCGTCTGCAGGCTGTTACCTGGCTCAGTTTGATTCTCTCCATTGCAGTTCGTCACTGTTCTCTCTCAGCAGAGCGTGTGTACGGCGGCACAGCAACTGAAATGCTCCCATGCAGATCGCATTTGGTGCTGCATTTATGGAATTTTCTTTCACATAATGTTAATTGAAGGTGCTGTGCAGTTTTCAGGCTGTGTTAAAAAAAAAAATCCTGCTCACACCAATGGTCACGTCACCCAGCGCTGCGAAGAGCCCGTGATATTACACGGCTCATCCTGGAGACTTTCCGATTACGTTGACCCAGCCAGCCCAGGTGATTGACGTTGGCGAACCCATTGATGGCAATGCCAATGAATATGAGGGGGGTGGGGCGGTAGTTTTTCTTATTCTCACGTTCTGTGATGTGAAATCTACAGATCACCTGTTACCCAGGACAGAACAAGTTCTCACGGGTAGAAAGGTCCGGAACAAGAGGAGGTGGAACTAAAGCTGATGGAAGGATTTTGGGTTTCTTTCATACATCACCAATTGACATTGTCACTGACTGAAAGGTAAACTCTTCATCTGAGTTTAACTGGGAACAGTATTTTTGTTCCGAGTTCAGACTACCTGCATCCTTTGATCTGATTCTGTCTGGTACATACATGTATACGACACGATTATGTATGCAATCTCAGTGTTTGGGCAATATCCTCCCACACTTCCCGTCTTTATTGTCGTGCATTGCGATGGAGACACAAGTACAATGTTTACTCCCTTGGATGTAAGAATTAAAACTTTATGATTATTTATTATTATTATTAGATAGCTATAGGCAATGTCTGCAAATCCCATCCGCTCCCATTCCCTACACATGCACTTCGAAACACGTCTTTGGCAGGTAGTGTCACCTGTGGCTTACTCTTGAGGGGGGTGCAGTAGCTTTTCCCAGTGCAGTGTCACATTTTGTGATGTGAAATCTACAGGACACTTGTTACCCAGAACAAAGGTGTTTGATATCATTGTGTGCCCAGTGAGAATAGTACAAAAACCTCCTCACGGGTAGAAAGTTCTGGAACAAAAGGAGGTAGAACCAAAGCTGATGGAAGGATTTTGTGTTGTTTTTCATACAGCAGTAACTGGCATTTTCACTGACTGGAAAGTAAACTCTTCATCTTAGTTTAACTGGGAACTGTATTTTTGTTCCAAGATCCTAATATTTGGATCTTTTGATCTGAGCGTATCTAGTACATACCTGTATAAAAGCAATTATGCATACAATCTTAGTATTTGGGCAATATCTTCCACATTTCCCGTCTTTATTGCTTGTACATTGTGATGGACACACAAATAACGATGTTTACTCCTTTGGATGTAAGAATTCAATTTTTACTATTATTATTATTATTATTATTGGATAGCTATAGCTCAGCAATGTTTGCAAAACCCTTCCGCTCCCATTCCCTTCACCTGCAGTTCGAAACACGTCTTTGCACAAGCGCAGAGGGCGCAGGTAGGGTGACCTATGGTTTACTCTTTACCCAGAAGCCCCCACAATCGAGAGACCCTTTTATTCGCTGCGGAGCGATGCGCATGCGCCATAGGAATGGCTGTGGCGGCAGCGCCAGCGCATCGTCAGCAGAAAGCTTCCCGGGGCTCTCGTTCCTCTTCATGGGTCGACTGAGTCGTGGTGGCGGTACGAAACCACCACTCTCACCTCAGAACCATTTCCATCCCACCCATCCTGAGGTCAGAGGGGTTAAAATTCCGCCTCTAAATTTGTTTTAACATTGATTTATTTCTAATTTTAAAAGTTACCATTTCCATGTGCCGATGGATGTTTGTCTTTCGGAGCAGTTCTGTCTGAAGTTGTATACTCTGATGGGATTTACCCCGGGTGGACCAGGTGGGAGTTACGGTACTGTCTCTGGAGAGGACGGAATAGGAATGAGAGTGGATATCCAGCTCCGAGCTCACGAGGACCAGACCGACGGAGTCCACCCCTCGCCATAAACACCTGCCACTCAGTCGAGCTGCCTTTGGGGCCGATATACTCTCCCTGGCTGTGCCAGCCACAGGATTAAAGATAGCCCATAGGGATTGTGGAGATGGCTTGCGGGTATGTCCACGTTGGAGAGTAGGGGGTGGGTCACATTAAAGGCCATTTGAGATCTGAAACTGCCCTCCACAAAGTTTAACCCACCCACAACAGGGATGCCCCTGAATGGGGTGGATTCCAAACGGGTAGTTCCTCATAAAGAGCCAGTGCCAACCGGAGGCCAGGATCCTGGTGCGAGGTTAGTGCCAGCAGAGAGCACAATGTGCGCCCCCAGTGAATGACGCACAAACTGCATCTATCGGCGACTGGGGGAACCAGTCAAATTCTGGTACGGATGGGCAGAGCCTGCTGGTGTCAGACAAGGAATCATCCTCTATTCTGGGAGGTCTCGGTGCCAGTGTGTTCATATAAACCTAGAACACATTACATGCCCTTCGGCCCACAATGTTGTGCTAACCATGTGTCCTACTCAAGAAACCGCCTAGAATTACCCTACCGCATAGCCCTCTTTTTTTCTAGGCTCCATGTACCAATCTAAGAGTCTCTTAAAACACCCTATTGTATTCGCCTCCTTCACCGTCACCGACAGTGCATTCCGCACACCCACCATTCTTTGTGTAAAAAACGTAACTCTGACATCTCCTTTCTGTAACGGGTTCTTCTTTCATATTACTTGCTGAGGCTAATAAAAATGACTTCTCTGTAATTTTAACTGCTGATGTAAGCGGTTCTCTGTAGCAGCATGTTTGGGTTATAATTAGTGATAACGGGTCTTGTATTCATTTGCTAACCGATAGGGACAGATGCTATTCTTTCTTGTGTATTTGAAAGCTATTGTTTGCGCGGGATTTGGGCAGAACGCGCCACGGGGATGAAGAGAGAAGACGCGCACGAAGAGATGCTGTGAGCTGGCTAGCGGAGCGGACCCCGAGCGGGGACTCGGAACCCGCGGAGTTCGGAAGAAATCGAATGGTGAACCGAGGATACTGCGTGAGCTCCAGCGAGTTCTTTGTGCAGGAACTGTCGAATTATTATTCTTGGCGCCTTTTTATTTTATAATTTGCTTCTCTACTAATCGCATATTTCAAGTAAGAGTTATAAAATCTTAATTATTTAACCGCATCCATTGTACGGCTTGTCATTAAGGGGTACTGATTTGAAACAGAGGACACATCGCACAGCATTCTCCCAACATTTTGTGTGTATGTGTCTACATTTCCAGCAACAGCAGAATCTCTTGTGTTTTATATGCGCATTTGTAAAGGGTTCGACGTTAGCATTAAACACGCGGATACTTTATTGTTTCTGGGAGCTGCTGAGTATTCCACGCACAAAAAAATTGAGGTATGGGCATGGAACCGGAGCTTGCAGAAACTTTTAATGGCGCCGTGATTACCCATAAAGCTTTGCGTAACAATTTTCCCTGCAGCACCGATCGAATGCGCAGGCGTCAGGGTTGCGGGTGTTCCCGAATAACGCGCATGCGCGCAGTACACAAAGGCCTCGCGGAACCGGCTCCAGGTAAGAGAGGGTTTGCGGGCGAAAGATATCAACACTGACTGCAGTACAATTGCTGTGGATTCCGGACACCGTAGCCCGTAATCCCGGGACAGTGCTCTTGTCTTCCCTCTCTCTGAGCCCCACGATCCGTACCCGGAACCGGGGAGATTCCGGCTGATCAGGGAATGGGAACCGATGGATCTCTCAGACAGAGCTGAGCTCATGGAAACATAGAGAATAGGTACAGCAGCAGGCCATTCGGCCCTTCGAGCCTGCACCGCCAGTCAGTATGATCATGGCTGATCATCCAACTCAGAACCCTGTACCTGCCTTCTCTCCATACCCCCTGATCCCCGTAGCCACAAGGGCCATATCTAACTCCCTCTTAAATATCGCCAGTGAACTGGCCTCGAACTGTTTCCTGTGGCAGAGAATTCCACAGATTCACCACTCTCGTGTGAAGAAGTTTTTCCTCATCTCGGTCCTAAAAGGCTTCCCCTTTATCCTCAAACTGTGACCCCTCGTTCTGGACTTCCCCAACATCGGGAACAATTTTCCTGCATCTGGCCTGTCCAATCCCTTTAGAATTTTATACGTTTCAATAAGATCTCCCCTCAATCTTCTAAATTCCAGAGAGTATAAGTATAGTCGATCCAGTCTTTAATCATATGAAAGTCCTGCCATCCCAGGAATCAATCTGGTGATCCTTCTTTGTACTCCCTCTATGGCAAAAATACCTTTCCTCAGATAAGGGGACCAAAACTGCACACAATACTCCAGGTGTGGTCTCACCAAGGCCTTGTACAACTGCAGTAGTACCTCCCTGCTCCTGTACTCAAATCCTCTCGCTATAAATGCCAGCATACCATTCGCCTTTTTCACCGCCTGCTGTACCTACATGCCCACTTTCAATGACTGGTGTACAATGACACCCAGGTCTCATTGCACCTCCCCTTTCCCGAATTGGCCACCATTCAGATAATAAACTGTTTTCCTGTTTTTGCCACCAAAGTGGATAACCTCACATTTATCCACATTAAATTTCATCTGCCATGAATTTGCCCACTCACCTAACCTCTCCAAGTCACCCTGCATCCTTTTAGCATCCTCGTCTCAGCTAACACTGCCACCCAGCTTTGTGTCATCCGCAAACTTGGAGATAATGCATTTAATTCCCTGGTCTAAGTCATTAATATATATTGTAAACAACTGAGGTCCCAGCACTGAGCCTTGCGGTACCCCACTAGTCACTGCCTGCCATTCTGAGAAGGTCCCGTTTATTCCCACTCTTTGCTTCCTGTCTGCCAACCAATTCTCTATCCACATCAATACCTTACCCCCAATACCGTGTGCTTTAAGTTTGCACACTAATCTCCTGTGTGGGACCTTGTCAAAAGCCTTTTGAAAATCCAAATATATCACATCCACTGGTTCTCCCCTATCCACTCTACTAGTTACATCCTCAGAAAATTCTATGACATTCGTCAGACATGATTTTCCTTTCACAAATCCATGCTGACTTTGTCCGATGATTTCACCGCTTTCCAAATGTGCTGTTATCACATCTTTGATAACTGACTCTAGCATATTCCCCACCACCGATGTCAGGCTAACCGGTCTATAATTCCCCGGTTTCTCTCTCCCTCCTTTTTTAAAAAGTGGGGTTACATTAGCCGCCCTCCAATGCTCAGGAACTAATCCAGAATCTAAAGAGTTTTGAAAAATTATCACTAATGCATCCACTATTTCTTGGGCTACTTCCTTAAGCACTCTGGGATGCAGACCATCTGGCCCTGGGAATTTATTTGCCTTCAATCCCTTCAATTTACCTAACACCACTTCCCTACTAACATGTATTTCCCTCAGTTCCTCCATCTCACTAGACCCTCTATCCGCTACTATTTCCAGAGAATTATTTATGTCCTCCTTAGTGAAGACAGAACCAAAATAGTTATTCAATTGGTCTGCCGTGTCCTTGTTCCCCATGATCAATTCACCTGTTTCTGACTGTAAGGGACCTACATTTGTCTTAACCAATCTTTTTCTTTTCACATATCTATAAAAGCTTTAACAGTCAGTTTTTATGTTCCCTGCCAGCTTTCTCTCATAATCTTTTTTCCCCTTCCTAATTAAGCCCTTTGTCCTCTTCTGCTGGACTCTGAATCTCTCCCAGTCCTCAGGCGTGCCACTTTTTCTGGCTAATTTGTATGTTTCTTCTTTGGAATTAATACTATCCCTAATTTCCCTTGTCAGCCACGGGTGCACTACCTTCCCTGATTTATTCTTTTGTCAAACTGGGATGAACAATTATTGTAGTTCATGCATGCGATCTTTAAATGCTTGCCATTGCATATCCACCGTCAACCCTTTAAGTGTCATTTGCCAGTCTATCTTAGCTAATTCACGTCTCATACCTTCAAAGTTACCCTTCTTTAAGTTCAGAACCTTTGTTTCTGAATTAACATGTCGCTCTCCATTTTAATGAAGAATTCCAGCATATTGTGGTCACTCTTACCCAAGGGGCCTCTCACGACAAGATTGCTAATTAACCCTTCCTCATTGCTGAATACCCAGTCTAGAATGGCCTGCTCTCCAGTTGGTCCTCGACATGTTGGTTCAGAAAACCATTCCGCATGCATTCCAAGAAATCCTCTTCCTCAGCACCCTTACCAATTTGGTTCACCCAATCTACATGTAGATTGAAGTCACCCATTATAATTGCTGTTCCTTTATTGCACACATTTCTAATTTCCTGTTTAATGCCATCCCCAACCTTACTACTACTGTTAGGTGGCCCGTACACAACTCCCACCAGCGTTTTCTGCCCCTTATTGTTATGGAGCTCTACCCATATCGATTCCACATCTTCCCGGCTAATGTCCTTCCTTTCTATTGCGTTAATCTCCTCTCTAACCTGCAATGCCACCCCACCTCCTTTTCTTTCATGTCTAACCCTCCTGAATATTGAATATCCCCGAATGTTGAGCTCCCATCCTTGATCACCCTGGAGCCAGGTCTCTGTGGTCCCTACTATATCATATTCATTAATAACTATCTGCACTTTTAATTCATCCACCTTGTTACGAATGCTCCTTGCATTGACACACAAAGCCTTCAGGCTTGCTTTTACAACACTCTTAGCCCTTATAAAATTCTGTTGAAAAGTGGCCCTTTTTGATTTTTGCCCTGAACTTGCTATCCAAATGCAAGGATTCAGAACACGGAGAAAGGGAACCAAATCTTTTACATCAGCTGTTAAGAAAATCACCTTTGTTCTGCCTCCAATCACAAACAAGAGAAAATCTGCAGATGTTGGAAATCGAAGCAACACATACAAAATGCTGGAGGAACTCAGCATTAGTACTCTTTTCCATAGATACTGCCTGGCCTGCTGAGTTCCTCCATGCTTCTTCTACCTCCTCTTGTTCTGGATTTTTCTACCCGTGGGAACATGTTTTGACCCATTCTCTCTGGGTACATAGTGATATCAAACACCTTTGTCCTGGGCAGAATTAGCTTTCACATCACAAATGTGCCAGACTCCAATGAGACAGACTACTGCCCTTCATATTCATATTCATTGGCATTGCCATCACTGAGTTCACCACCGTCAATCACCTGGGCGAGGGTTCAGGGGAAATATTTACGTACAATACTGAAACTGGTGTTACCTGTGTGTATTGTGGCGACGGAAAAGTTGCTGGAGAATTTGCAAGTGGGACGGAGTGGAGTGATATTTGGAAATCTGACTTTTTAAAGCATCATTTTGCAAGCAAGTCACATATGGACAGTGTGCAAAAGCTCTGGCGAGAAAATCCTTCATAACCCACTACAGGCCTGCTGCATAGGATGTGTGAGAGTGCGGATGAACTCGATCAAACCCAGAGGAGATCAGAGTTCCATTGACGGTGATTTGCTAGCTGTTGAAATGAATACCTCTATATATACAATTCAGCGTGCACATGTTGTTGTCACCATGCAAAAAATAAAATGCACATCGCAGGATTTTTGTGCCTACTGGTCATTACAAATTAGAGGAGACATTGATGGGAAGGTGGGGAGACCTCCAGTGTCCCTGACCGACAAGATGTGCATCCAGCTGCAGCTTGTAACCCTTCATTTTATGGAGTTGGAGCTGGAAATGGATGAATTCCGGATCATCCGGGAGTCAGAGATGGTGATAGATATGACATGAACAGAGGTGAGTTACATCCAGGGTGCAGGACACAGGAAACTGGGTGAGGGTCAGGAAAGGAAATGAGGTTATATAGCCATCGCAGAGTACTCCTGTGGCCATCCCCCACAATAACAGGTAGTCCACTTTAGAGATTGGTGGCCGAGGGGGTATTACCTGGCAGTGGAAAGTCAAAGGGGTGATACGTGATTTATTTGTTAGGGGAACAGAACTAGAAGGGGACTAATATCCTCGTGGTAAGGCTTGCTAGTGCCACCATTGGCAAGAACTAATCAGTCTGATGGCCTGGTGGAAGAAGCTGTCCAGGAGCCTGTTGGTCCTGGCTTTTATGCTGCAGTACCGCTTCCCGGATAGAAGCAGCTGGAACGGTTTGTTTTTGGAATGACTCGGGTCCCCAGTGATCCTTCAGACTCTTTTTTACACACCTGTCTTTGTAAATGTCCGTGATAGTGGTAACTTCACATCTACAGATGTTTTGTTCCCAGAAATAACGTATAATCTATCATCCCGTTGGCTTTTCTCTCTCCAGATCAAAAAAAACAATCAGAATCAGAATCAAGTTTATTAGATTCAACTTTATTGTCATTGTGCCGAGTACAGATACAAAGCCAATGAAGTGCAAATAGCATCTGACCAGAAATGCAAACAACAGTGTTCTTTACAAAATAACTGTGAATAAAAGAAGTGCTAGAGCACACAGATATAAAAGTACTGCGACAGTACGTTATCACCGACATGTGTCATGAAACTTGTAAACTTAGCAGCAGCAGTTCAATCCAATACGTAATATAGAAATAAATAAATAAATCTTATTCATTACTCTTTATAGAGTATATGTATATTGATTAAATCTCTTGCAAAAAAAAAACAGGAATAATGCCCAAGCACAGATATTTAAATAATCTTCAGTGATAGGTGAGGTACTGGAGGATTGGATGACAGCCAATGTTGTTCTGCTGTTCAAGAAAGGCTCTAAAAATAAATGAAGAAATTATCCATCGGTGAGCCTGACATCAGTGGTGGGAAAGTTATTGGAACGTGTGTGCAGGAACCGGATATATAAGTATTTGTATAGATGTGCACTGATTAAGGAGAGGCATCATGGCTTTGTTCATGGTAGGTCATGTCTAACCAATATTATAGAGTTTCTCTTTGAAGTTACCAGGAAAGTGGATGAAGGCAAAGCAGTGGATGTTGTTTACATCGACTTTAGCAAGGCACTCGACAAAGTCTCATATGGAAGGTTGGTCAAGAAGGTTCGGTCACTCAGCATTCAAGATGAGATAGTAAATTGGATGAGACACTGGCTTTGGGAGAAGCCAGAGTGTGGTAGCAGATGGCTGCCTCTCTGACCGGAGGCCTGTGACTAGTGGTGTGCCACAGGGTCGGTACTGGATCCGTATCTATATCAGTAATCTGGATGATAGCTTGGTTCGCTGGGTCATCAGATTTGTGGATGGCACCGAGATTGGTGGTGTAGTGGACAGCGAGGAAGACTACCATGGCCTGCAGTGCGATCTGGACCAGCGTGAATAATGGGCTGAGAAGTGGAAAATGGAATGTAATGCAGACGAGTGTGAGGTGTTGCACTTTGGTAGGATCTAGGTCTTACAGTGACCGGTAGCGCACTGAGGGGTGCTGTAGAAGAAAGGGATCTGGGAATACAGGTCTATAACTCACTGAAAGTGGTGCCCCAGTTTGATAGGGATGGAAAGAAAGATGTTGCCACAATGGCCTTCAGATAGTAAGATACTGAGTAGAGGAGATGGATGTTATGTTGACGTTGTACAAGACATTGGTGAGGCCTAATCTGGAGTGTTGTGTGTGGTTTTGGTCACCTACCTACAGGAAGGATGTAAAAGAGGTCAAAAGGGTTCGGAGAACACTTACAAGGATGCTGCCATGTCTGGAGGACTTGGGTGATAAGGGAAGATTGAACAGGTCAGGACTTTATTCCTTGGAATGCAGAAGATTGAGGGGAGATCTGATGGAGGTATACCACAATTATGAGGGGTATAGATAGGGTAAATGCAAGCTGGCTTTTACCACTGAAATGGGGTGGGACCACAACTGGAGGCCATGGGTTGAATGAGCAGCCAGCACAAGTGGTGCAATTTCAATTTCAACATTGAAGATGTTTGTATAGGTACCTGGATGGTAGGGGTACGGGAGTAGACAGTTTAAATAGTTCAACACAAACTAGATGGGCCAAAGGGCCTGTGTCTGTGTTGTACTTTTCTATGACTGTGACAAGAACCTTAAAAAAGTACTAATATTCACTCAAAGTCCTTATAACAGCTGTGCAGACCAACCATACAGTACATCCGAGCAGGAGATACTTACATGGCATTAAAACTATGGCACTTTAAATTAACAGTACATAAAAGAAAATCACAGCTGCACGTCAACAAAGGCTAGTTGTGTGAGAGTGTTTCGGTTACTGTGGGGCCAGGAACCCATGCAGCTCAGTGGGAACAGGGAATAATACCAATGGAGAGAGTCAAACTGAGCCAGGTCACAGACTGGAGATGACAGAAATGCCCCATTCTTAGAGAGACAGGAAGAGCATCAGAGAGTTTGATGGTCATTACAGATCCCAGCTCTGTGCCCAGTTAGAAGATGATTTCTCTCTCCAACTTGGGTTGAACCTCACTGTAACAGTTCACACCTTGGCAACTAAAGTGATCTCATCTGAAATGTTGTCCTTCACCCATTGATGGATTTTGTATATCTTTTTACAGGTTAAAAACGACAAGGAATTTATCTAAGGGGATCTCAATCTCAACACGTCTCTGTCCAAATATTTAAGAAGTGGAGCAAGGGATTCAATCAACCATCCTTCCTGCTCAGACTGTGGGGAGGGATTCACTGGGTCATTTCAACTGAAGGTACATCAGCAAGTTCACACTGGGACAAGGCCATTCATCTGTCTGTGTGTGAGAAGGGATTCAGTTGGTCATCCCACCTATGGACACACCACTGAGTTCACACTGGGCAGAGGCTGGTCATCTGCTGAATTTGTGGGGAAGGATTCACTTGGTCATCTGACCTAATGGCTCACCAGCGAGTTCACACCGGGGAGCGGCCGTTCACCTGCTCGGACTGTGGGAAGGTATTCACTCGGTCATATAATCTGAAGGTACATCAGAGAGTTCATGCTGGAGAGAGGCCGTTCACCTGCTCAGACTGCGGGAAGGGATTCACTCGGACATCCGACCTATTGGTACACCAGTCGGTTCACACTAGGGAGAGGCCATTCACCTGCTCAGACTGTGGGAAGGGATTCACTCGGTCATCCGACCTACTGGTACACCAGTCAGTTCACACTAGGGAGAGGCCATTCACCTGCTCAGACTGTGGGAAGGGATTCACTACATCATCTCACCGACAGAGACACCAGTCAGTTCACACTGGGGCGAGGCCATTCACCTGCTCAGACTGTGGGAAGGGATTCACTCAGGCATCTCACCTACTGAGACATCGGTCAGTTCACACTGGGGAGAGGGCATTCACCTGCTCTGACTGTGGGAAGGGATTCACTCAGGCAGCTCACCTACTGACACACCAGTCAGTTCACACTGCAGAGAGGCCGTTCACCTGCTCAGTCTGTGGGAAGACATTCACTCGGTCATCCGACCTACAGAGTCACCAACGAGTTCATACTGGGGAGAAGCCGTACACCTGCTTAGACTGTGGAAAGGGATTCACTCGATCATCCACCCTATTGGCACACCAGTCAGTTCACACTGGGGTGTGGAGGTTCACCTGCTCGGAATGTGGGAAAGGATTCACTCAGTCATCCGAACTACTGGCACACCAGTCAGTTCACACTGGGGAGTGGCCATTCACCTGCTCAGACTGTGGAAAAGGATTCACTCGGTCATCCGAACTACTGGCGCACCAGTCAGTTCACACTGGGGCGTGGCCCTTCACCTGCTGTGAATGTGGGAAGGGATTCGCTCGGTCATCTCATCGACAGAAACACCAGCGAGTTCACACTGGGGAGGGGCCATTCTCCTGCTCAAACTTTGGGAAGAGATTCTCTCAGCCATCACCACCAAATGTGCATCATTGAGTTCACACTGGGGAGAGGCCATTCACCTGTTGTGAATGTGGAAGGATTCAGTCAGTAGTCTAACCTTGTGACACACTGCTGGGTTCACACTGGGGAGAAAGTTTCAATTAGCTGCATGCTGGATATTTGTCCATCACCGTTGCTGAATGCAATTTCAAGAGTGACTGTCGGTGCTGAACATTGATGTACAAGATTCCTTGATCTAAAAAAAAAGCATTTGACACCATTGGCCATAAATTATTATTATCAAAATTAGAAAGATATGGTATTACAGGGGTGACACATGGCTGGTTAAGTAGTTATTTGAAGACACACATCAGTATTTGCATATAAACAAATCAAATTCAAAACTTTTGAGGGTAATTTGTGGGGTTCCACAAGGTTAGTGCTTGGTCCATTGCTGTTCACTTTGTATATAAACAATATATGTAAGGTTTCTGAGACATTAAAATGTGTATTATTTGCTGATGATACAACTATATTTTGTAGTGGGGAACATCTGAAACAACTTTTGGATACAGTGGGGAAAGATCTAAGAATTATAAAGAAACGGTTTGATATTAACAAATTATCACTGTATCTAAGTAAAACTAAATTCATAATATTTGGAAACTGTGTACCAAACTCATATAGTAAACTTGCAATAAATAATGTTTGAATTGATGAGGTATTTGAAACAAAATTTTTAGGAGTTGCAATAGATAATAAATTAAGCTGGAAACCACATATAAATTATGTCAAAGCAAAAATGTCAAAATCTATTGCAACACTGTACAAAGTGCAAGATTTCTTAAATCAGGAATCTTTGTATACATTATACTGTTCACTTATAGCCCCATACCTGACTTACTGTTTGGAGGTATGGGGAAATACATACAAAACCAATACAAATTCAATTTTTCTACTCCAAAAGAAAGTCATACAAATTGTAAATTAGGTAAGTTATTATGAGCCAACCAATCCACTATTTATTCAACTAAATACTTTAAAATTCAGAGATTTCATAGATTTTAAAATAATACAAATTATGTATAAAGTAAAAGATGGACAGTTACCACAAAGTATCCAAAGGTTGTTTAAAATGAGAGAAAGTCAGAATAAATTGAGAGGAACATGTATATTTCAAAAACAAAGGATAAGAACAAATGTAAAAAAAAATCATTGTATTTCAGTCAGAGGTGTGAATCTATGGAACAGTTGTAGTGAGAATTTAAAAACATGCACCACAGTTAACAAGTTTTTAAAAAATTTCAAAATAATTTAATGAACAAATATAAAATACATGATTTAAAATGAACAGGTGTCATGTAAATAAATGATACTTGGAATTGGACGTTGTGTTAAAATTTAATGATTTTAGTTTGTTTTGATGTGATGATTGACACCAAATATGTTGTTGTATGAGTATGAGGGGTAGGCATAATAATCTATAGGTTCAGCCTACACCCTTTCAGTCTTTTTTAAAGAATATTTATGTTTTTTGTTGTAATTTTGTCTTATGAAATTGTCATTATGAAATCATCATTAAAAATGATGCTTTTTGTTGTGTTTGTACTGACCAAAATAAATTCCATTCATTCATTCATTCATTGCTGCTGCTCACCACACCCAGTTCTGCACCCTGGTCACTGGGCATGGGAGGAAATTCTTCTGCTGCTCGTTCCCCTTTAATGGGACTGGAGTTTAATATTCTGGATCTGAGACAAATAAATCAGTTCTATCTTAAACTCTGTTTCTGGTACTTAGTGAATTTATAACACAACTAGTTTACAGTAGAGAGTTAACTCAGGCCGGCTGGACTCTGCCAATGATTCTGTTCGACAACAGTCCTTTTAAATCCTCTCCTGCTGTTCCCCTCTCGCTCTCCCTGTGGTGATGGGTTCCAAACAGTTACCACTCTGTGGGTGAAGAGGTTTCCCTTGAATTTTCTGCAGACTGAAGAAGACGAGCTGACTGCAGTTCTGTCTGAGATAGTCTTCGCTCCTCAAATCTCTGTGCTAAGGACGAATGACATTGGTAGTTAACCTCCTTATTCAGGGCTTATTCCCACATTATGGGTCATCTTCCATGCTTCTAAAGAGTTGTTGAAAACCACCACTGTCCTCTAAAGACTGAAAGCAGAATGGGAAACCATCAGTTGGATGTTCAACGGAGCAGGGTCAGAAACCAGAGGCAGGTCTGCACAGGGCAGAGTTTGGAGCTATGGACGATGGGCAGGGTAAGAACGTGTGATGAGAATGGGATCGGCAGCGGGGCGTGGCAACGAATGAGAGAGTAGCAACACTTGGAAGCTGATTGACAGGGAAAATAATTCGGTTGTTGGACTGATGACACCAACAATGCCTGTTGTGAGGTGCTGCACTGGTCGAGGAACGTGTGTGTTGGGAATGGTTATATCTATTGAGGGAGTTATTCCTGCTTGTTTATCCTGTAATATTAAATCTGGATGGTTATTATGGATTATCCTATTTGAAATAACGTATTGATTATCATATAATTTGTAATATTTTGACTCTAAAACTGGATCAGGCTTGAATTTATGGTGCCTTTGTGAAGTGATGGAGGGCATTCATGAGTTTGTATTTTAAAGCAAGATTTTTGCCACTTGATTGTACCTTTGTAAGTAATCAGATTGAGTTAAACTGCTGCAGGGTCCTGGAATATGTTGGATTGTGTCTGGTTTCTCTTGGAATTTTCTGCACTTGCTGCCTTGTTTGTTTGTATTTCATGTATTTTCCATTTTTTTTCCTGAATCCTGTTCATTTTTGATGAAAATATTTACTTAGAATTTTTATCTGACTGTTTTGTGATTTTTTTCAAGTATGTTATTTCTCTTCCTCCTTCTGTCCAAGGTAGTGTTAATCTAAGTGGGTTTGAGTGTAAATAGTTCTTAGTTATCGTTGTAAATGTTACTGATTGAAACGGGTCCAAGATATTTTTATGAAAAAAGTCAATGTTGGTATTGATGAAAGTGTTTATTGCCATTGTTGTATTTGTTAACTATTCAGCTGTGTTTGGCAGGATTTTTTAAGCCTTGGACTAAATTTTGTCAAAGGATTTCCCTATTTTGCACTACTTTCTCCTTTCTGTGCTTGTTGATATTCCAGATACGTGGGTATCGAGTCTCGATGAAGAGCCTTGGCCCGAAATGTTGCTTCCCATGCATAGATGCTGCCTGACATGCTGAGCTCCTCCAGCACTTTGTGTGTAGTTCTCCAGATTTCTAGCAACTGCAGGTCCTCTTGTTTCCCAGATACTTATCTGTTTCTTGAAAGAACAAGCTGCTATTGGGGTTGTGTTTCTCTGTTGGTAAAATATTAAATTAAATCTTTAGAAAGGGGTGGTATAGGGTTGGAAGGTGTAGAATCTGTTGGTAGAATTAAGGATCAGCAGATGTAAAAAAAAAACACCTCATGGGAATTGTACAGAGACCTCCAAACAGTAGTAAGTCTGTGGCCCACAAGTTACAGTGGGAGATAGAAAATGCGTTCCAAAGGGCAGAGTTACAGAAGACATGACGGATTGCCATGCAGGTGATTAGGAAAATTAGGCTGGTGTTGGTCTCAAGAGGAGGAATTCCTAGCATGCCTACAAGAAGCGTTTTTAGAGCAGCTCGTGGTTGAGCCCACCTGGGGATCAGTTTTCTGGATTGGGTGTTGTATTGAACCAGAATCAATTAGATCACTTAAGTTCCAAGAACCCTCGGGGCAAGTGATCTGAATATGATCAGATTCACTCTGACATTACAGAAAGAGAAGCTAAAGTCAGATGTGGAATAAAGTGAATTAGAGAGGCATGAGAGAAAAATTGGTCAATATTGATTTGAAAAGAACACGGGCAGGGAGGAAAACAGAGCAGCAATGGCTGGAATTTCTGGAAGCAATTCGGAAGGCACAGGATATATACATCACAAAGAGGAAATAGTATTCCAAAGGTAAGGTGACAGAACAGACAGCATAGAAACCAAAGAGAGGGCATACTAGGAAGTTAGGGGATTGGGAAGCTTTGAAAAGCAACAGTATGCAACTAAAATAATTAAGAAGGAAAAGGTGGAATACACACATAGGTGAGCTAGCCAGTAATATTAAAGAGGGTACCACATTTTCCTTCAGGTAGATATAGTGTAAAAGAGAGGCAGAAGTGGATATTGGACCATTGAAAAATGATGCTAGAGGGTAGTAATGAGGTGGGCGTGCAAGGTGATGGCAAATGAACTGAATAAGTATTGTACATCACTCTTATTTATCGAATTCACTGGCAGGAATATGGAAGTCCCAGATGTCAGTGGTCAGAATGTGTAAAGTTACGTTACTCGGGAGAAGGTTCTTGGGGAAACACAAAAGGTCTGAAGGTAAATAGGTCACCTGGACAAGATGTTGTACACCCCAGAGATCTGAAAGAGGTGGCTGAAGAAATGTGGAGGTATTGGCAATGATCTTTCGACAATCGTTAAGGAAATTATATCCTAAGATTTTTTTTTCCTTCACTACTACCCCTCTCCCAGTTTCACCGATCACCTACCACTTCGTCCACCCTCCAAACCCCACACATTTTCCTCTGACGTCTTATATTTTTCCCCCCAGTCCTGATGAAGGATCTCAGCCCGAAACGCCGGCTGTTTACTATTTCCCATATATGCTGCCTGGCCTCCTAGGATCCTCCAGTATTCTGTGTATGTGTTTCACACAAAAGCGGGGTCATATAATATAGCAAGAAAATAGTGGGAAGTTAGAGGATTGGAAAGCTTTCACATAACCAACAAGAGACAACGAAAGAAAACACACACAGGAGAGACGAGATGAAAAATTATTTCAGTGAGCCAATAGATGAGATTGGATTCGATTAGACTCAACTTTATTGTCATTGTGCCAAGTGCAGATACAAAGCCAAGGAAATGCAGTTGGCCCCATGCACCTGCCTCCTTGGCCTGATGCCCTGACTGATCAGCAAACTATTAGCTTCAACCTTAAATGTACCCACAAACCTGCCCCCACCCACTGTCGTCTGTGACAGAGAATTCCACAGATTCACTGCTCTCTGACTAAATAAAATCCTCCTTAACTACTCTAAAAGGTCACTCCTCAGTTTTGAGACTGTACCCTCTGTTATGGCTACCCCACCATTCGAAAATTCCTCTCCTCATCCGCACTATCCGGACCTTTCCACATTCGGTGGGTTTCAGTGAGATTTAACCTCCAACACCCGCATTTATTAAAAAAAATAAGTCAGTGCAGGATTACAGGCCAAAGGCTGGCAAACCCTCCTTACATCTGAACCCCTTCATTCCCGGAATCATCTTCTTGAACATCCTCCAGACCCTCTCCAATGACAACACACCTTTTCTGAGATATATGCTAAGTGCGGCCTAAGTAGTGTCTTATAAATTATCAGCATCATCTCCTTGCTTATATATTCTACTTGGTTACAGTTGGCTCGTGGCCAAGTGGTTAATGTGTCGGTCTAGTGATCTGAAGGTCGCTAGTTCGAACCTCAGCTGAGGCAGCGTGTTGTGTCCTTGAGCAAGGCACTTAACTACACATTGCTCTGCCATACACCGGTGCCAAGCTGTATGGGTCCTAGTGCCCTTCCCTTGGACAACATCGGTGGCGTGGAGAGGGAAGACTTGCCGAATGGGCAACTGCCGGTCTTCCGTACAACCTTGGCCAGTCCTGCGCCCTAGAAACCTTCCAAGGCGCAAATCCATGGTGTCACGAGGTAACGGATGCCCAGATATATTCTACTTCACTTTAAACAAGTGTCAGCATTGCATTTGCCTTCTTTACCACAGACTCAACCTGTAAGTTATCCTTCTGGGAGTCTTGCCCAAGGACTCATATTTCCTTCTGTACTTCTGTTGTGTGAACATTTTCCCCAATCAGATAATAGTTCACTGTTGTTCCTTTTGCCAAACTGCGTTCACCAGCAACTTTGATGTGTTGCTTAAGTCAAGTCAAGTCGCTTTTATTGTCATTTCGACCATAAACTGCTGGTACAGTACACAGTAAAAACAAAACAACGTTCCTCCAGGACCCTGGTGCTACATGAAACAACACAAAACTACACTAGACTATGTGAAACAGCAAAAGGCTACACGAGACTACGTAAAACAACACAAAAACTACACTAGACTACAGACCTTCACAGCACTACATAAAGTGCACAAAACAGTGCAAGACAGTACAATAATTAATAAACAAGACAATAGGCACAGTAGAGGACAAATTACAATATAATAATAAATGATGTAAATGTAAACAGTGTTTTAGCAGGCATTGAGAAAGAAATGAACAAAAATTGCAAGGGGAGTGGAGTGAATGTCAGCAGACTTGGGAGCGATCGCTGACTTGGCCATGTACACGGATTTCTCTCAAATACTGTCCTGCCTGATCTCGCCCTCCCGACTGGGCATCTGAGACACTGTCAGTGCCAGCAGCCTGGATGCTGCTGGTGTGGCCTGAGAGGTTATTCCCCCGTCAGTATTCAAAACGTGTTCCTGTTGCGAGGGGAGCAGCCACCGGGGAGCCTGCACTGTGACACTCTTTCCCTTGACTCTCCTGCTGGACACAAACTGTGCAGCGTCATTCTCCTTAGTTGTAACCATCTCACGAAGGGATCTGGTGGTCCTATCCTCCTCCTCCTCCTCCTCCTCCTCCTCCTCCTCCTCCTCCTCCTCCTCCATCTTCTTCTTCTTCTTCTTACAGAAACATCTGACTGATGCTAATCTAGGGCACATCATCAGTGATGTTACCTGGGGTCGTCAGGTGTTTCGGGTCTTTCAACATCATACACCCTCATCCAGGCGACCCCACCGGGGTTGATCAGACCCCGGCCTGTGTCCTAGCAGCAATACACCCTCACCCAGGCGACCCCACCGGGGTTGATCAGACCCCGGCCTGTGTCCTAGCAGCAATACAGCCTCACCCAGGCGACCCCACCGGGGTTGATCAGACCCCGGCCTGTGTCCTAGCAGCAACCCACGGATCTGCCCTCTTTATCCAGAGCCATCTTGACACTTACTCTGCTGCATCTATGGTGGTAGAAATGGCTCTCCTTTTTCTGTCTCCCGTGATTCCAAGTGAGGTGTATACTTTGCAGAACGACTGGCCTGCGAAGCCACGACACCCGGCCTCCATGGGCCAACACTTTGCTCTCCAGCCTCTTCTTCAGCAGTTGTTCTTCAGATCTTCATACTTGGCTCTTTTCCGCTCGTAGGCCTCCTCCATGCGCTCTTCCCGCGGCACGGTAAGCCCAAACATAAGGACGAGCTTCAATGAGCCGGAGCACAACACAGTGTCGGGCCGCAATGTGGTCTCTGTGATGTGGGGAGGAAACTGCAGCTGTTTTCCCAGGTCTGCCTTCAGCTTCCAGTCCTGCGCAGTGAAGAGCAACCCGGTTGCTTTCTTGTGTTCTGTTGGTCTTTCCCCCTCTTTGACAAAGCAGATGGTATACTTGACCGGACTTGTTTTCCGGCAGATGTTACGGGTGCTGCAGATTGTCTCAGCAATTGTCCGGAGGACCTGGTCATGCTGTCGCCGATAACGGCCATCGGCAAGAGCTCTAGGGCAGCAGCTCAGAATATACTCTAGCGTGCCAGTCTTCGCACAGAGGGGGCAAGCTAGAACTGCAAGGCCCCAGCAGTGCAGGTTGGATGGGCTAGGAAGGACACCATAAACAGCCTGGATAAGGAACTTGATGCGGTGTGAATCCACCTTCCAGAGATCGTTCCACGTGATCTTTCGCTCGATCGCCTGCTCCCATTTGGTCCAGGCTCCTTGCTGTTTCATTGCCATTGCTCTGCTGATCCTCTCCTCCTCCACAGCTGCCCTTACTTCATTCTGAACCAGTTCTCGTCGCTTTTTCCCTTGTACTTTGTCAAAATGGTGGAATTCAAGACTTCCAGGTCCAACTCTTCGCTTGGCGACTGACCCCACCAGCACTTTGTGGCCCAGTCGCGCCTCAGCTTCTTCCACTGCAGCCTCTGCTCTCCACTTCCTTCCAGTTCTCACTGCCAGTCCTGCTCCAGCAACCTTTGGATCTGAAGATTCCCGGTACTGCAGCACCTCTCTTACTCGCAAAACCTTGAACTCCTCCTCGTTGGATTTCAGGGGGAGCCTCAGTTTGCAGTTATTCCCGTACAGAGCGATGCTGCTGATGTTCCTCGGTAAACCCAGCCACCTTCGCAGGAACCGGCTGACTACCCTCTCTAATTCAGCAACAGTGGAAACTCGAAACTCAGAGCGAAGCAGTGGCCAGAGGATTCTTGGTGGTACACCGTGCTGGTAAATCCATGCCTTAAACTGCCCTGGAAGGCCAGTCCTGTCAACCTCTTACAACCATTGTTCAAACTCCCCACAGGTGTTTCTTATTGCCGCCTTATCTCTGAGTGTGGCATCAAACATCTTCCCAAGACTTTTGACAGGGTTCTCTGTGATGGTAGGAATTGGAATGTCCTCAATAGCGAAACGAAATTTATCCTGTACTCTCCCCTTCTTCAGCACTACAGATCTTGATTTTGCAGGCTTAAAGGACATCCTTGCCCACCTCATCACCCTTTCCAGCCCCTCAAGAATCCGCCTAGCACCAGGCACAGACTCTGCAGGGATAATCAGATCATCCATGAAGGCTCGTATTGGTCATTGGCGGATTCCAGATTTTGATTTCGGCCTCGACACTATGGCTCTACAGATTTTACCAGCACGTTCATTGCCAGGGCGAAAAGGATGACTGAGATGGTGCAGCCTGTGATGATCCCAATCTCCAGCCGGCACCAGTCTGATGTTATTGGCCCTGTTGAGACTCTCAGGTGGAACTCGTTGTAGTAGTCCATAAGAAGGCCTCTGATTCCTTCAGGGACATGGTGCCTCTTCAGAGCGTCTTCAACAACCTTGTGGGGGAATGGCCCATAGGCATTGACCAAATCCAACCACAGAACCACTAAGTCACCCTTATTCTCTCTGGCCTCTCTCAGGAGCTGTGTGATGACTCCAGTGTGATCCAAGCAGTCTGGTTCCCTTGGAACGCCACCCTTCTGGACGGAGACATCAATGTAATTGTTCCTCAGGAATTACTCTGTTAGGCGCTTTGCTACCACGCTGAAGATCTTCCGTTCAACACTCAGCAAGGATATTATCCTAAACCGGCTGATGTTCTGGGAGTTCTCTTGTTTTGGTATCCACTCCCCGTTTGCACACTTTCATTGCTTGGGCACTTTGCCTCTGTCCAGACGACCTTGAGGATTCTCCACAGCCGCCGGAGAAGCCGGGGGCAGCGTTTGTAGATGTTGTAGGTGGAGCCACTCGGACCAGGCGCTGAGCCAGCTTTGGCTTTCTTGACTACTTGCTGAACCTCCTTGAAGAGAGGCTCTCGAAGGTCGAAAGCCTCTGTTGGTTCTGCGGGGGCGGTGAGGGCATCACAGTCTCCCAGTTCAACTTCCCTGTCCGGATTGCTGAAGGTACCTCGAAGGTGGTGATCCATCTGTTCCTTTGTGCAGGACAGCTTCCCGCTTCTCTTCTGACCCAGCAGCTGTTTGGTGAACTGAACTGGGTTACTGATAAATGTAGATCTTTCTGTTCTCTTTCTCTCCTGCGCCTCCGATGTTGCTCCGCTCTTCTCAGAGTGATGAGCCTTTTCCTCAGCATCACACGCAGTTCTTCCAGTGGTGCCTTTCCTCACGGTTTGACAATCTATGTTGTTGCCTGAGCGCCTCGAGTTCTCATTGTTCTTGATGAGCCCAGGTCTGTCGATCTCCACCTCCACTTACTTCACACGGTCAGTCAGGAGCTACAGCTGGTGCATGTCCCTCATGTTTATTTATAGGGGACACTGACCTCCCACATCCTGAGGCAGAGAACGTCACTGGCAGAACTGCCATTCTTGCTACTCCAACTGGGAGAGAGATACTGAAACAAAAAAAAACTTCTAAAATTTCACGTCCTCGGGTACAACACCTCATATGCCATTCCTCTGCCCACATTTCCAGCTGCTCTGTGTTCTGCTGAATCCTTTGCAACTTTCTTCACAACTGCACCAATTTCTTGTTTCAACTATGCTTTTCCTGGTTGGTGTCTATATCCCATGTTAAACGGCGAAAATTATTGGTTCATCTGCAGTCCTCTACAGCAAAATGTGTGATTCAAAATAGATTACAGTTATCTCTGTGAAAGGCCCTGCCATCTGCAATTTTGCCCCATTCACTCAATAAACTGGAATGAATTTTATTCAGTCCTGGTGAGTTATCAACCTTCGTGTTCTTTTGAGAGTCCCATTGCTCCCAGCAATGTGTTAGCAATGTGCGTGGAATATCAACGTATTCTTCCTGATGCTTCCCCGCAACCCCCATCACTTTCTGTTTGGGGAATACTGACATGAAATATCCATTTGGTGATTTGGTCACTTATCCCGGCTCCAAACATTCTTTCACTCCTCCACCACTGAGTTGGCTACATTCCTGCTTTCTCTGCAGTGCCCCTTTTGTTTGTTAATGTACCTAGAATGTGTTCTCTCCAGGCTTGCTCAGCAAAATTATTCCCTGTCCCCTACCATCTTTTAGCACTGCAGATTATCTGTTCAATTTGCATATTGCTGCATATCCATCGAGGGTATTGTCTATTTTCCACTTTCTAAACGTTCCTTATAATTCCTTTTGCTTTTTGACAGCATTTACAACATCTCTAATCATACAATGTCTTGATTCTTGTCTTTCCCCCTCATATAAACCGTTTGAATTTTGAACCACTCATCATCAAATAACTCTCAGACGTCAGGGGTGAGTTACAGCCGCTCCCGGTCTCTGCTCTCCCCAGCTCCTACCTAACATATTTCTCATTATCTTGCAACACACACAAAATGCTGGAGGAACTCAGCATCTAAGGAAAATAGTAAACTGTCAACATTTCGGGCACAGACCCTTTAAAAAATCCGGAAGAAAGTAATGAGAGGTCAGGATAAGAAGGTGGTAGAAGGTGAGCAGGAAGTACAAGGTGGGAGGTGATCATTAACTTGCCCTTAGTTTAGCAAAATCCTCCAAGGTTGTGTCCTTCTATGAGGATGAGTGTTAGCAAAATGGTCTCCCACTGAAATTCATCAATTGCAAGGGTCATGCCCAGTGCAAGGTCTGTTCAGTGTCCCTAATGCATCTGCCTTTACCACCATCCCTGGCAGTAAACTCCACACATTTTCTGTGCTTAAAAGTTATCCTCAGTCATCCGCACAACACCCCCCCCCCAAAACAAAACATACACACATTTTTCTCCCATCACCTTAAAACTGTGCCTCCTTGTTTTAACAACTTTCCCTTTGGGAAACATGCTCTGGATTTCCACTCATTTGATGCCTCCTATCATTTTGTCTACCTCCATCAAGTCCCCTCTCATCCTGCTTCCTGTGAAAGAGAAAAGCCCTATCTTACTCCACCTATCCTCACAAGATACTTTCTGTGTAGTTCAATGTTGAAAGTAAATGTATTGTTAAAGTACAAATGTCAACATATACATTTTGTTGCGGGCGTGCACAGTAAATACAAAGATACAAAAAGTGATCAATGAAAAACTGCACACATCAGAGACTGGCAAAACACCAATGTAGAACAGACAACAAAGAGAATAAATTGTGTAAGTAAACAAAAAGCAAAGCAAAACGGATGATAAATATGCTGTAACTATCAAGAACATGAGCTGTGAATTCCCTGAGAGCGAGTTCATTGTTGTGCTGAGTGACATTATCCCCTCTGCTTCCAAAGCCTGATCGTTGAGGTTTAATAACTATTCCTGAACCTGGTGCTGTGGGACCTAAGGCTCCTGTAACTCCTTCTTGATGGCAGCATGGAGAAGAGAGCATCGCCTGGATGATGGGGTCCTTGAATGTGGATGCAGCTTTCCTGTGACAGTGCTCCTTGTAGATGTGTTCAGTGGTGAGGAGGGCTTTACCTGTGATGGACTGGCTGCATCCACAGCATTTCAATTATTGCATTCAAGGGCATTGGTGTTTCTAAACCAGACCAGTCAGGCTATTCTCCACTAAATATCTAGAGAACATTATCAACTTCATAGATGACATGCTGAATCTGCACAAGCTGACATAGTATTGGCTGTAAATGCTGGTAAGTATTTCCAGGATGCCAACAAGTTCCACTCCTCGGAGCCTCTACACTAAGAAAATCTGAGTAAGTGTTGGGGAAATTACAGCCACACACTACTCTTTCCAACTTTAC
Source organism: Mobula birostris (assembly GCF_030028105.1). NCBI lineage: Eukaryota > Metazoa > Chordata > Chondrichthyes > Myliobatiformes > Myliobatidae > Mobula > Mobula birostris. The sequence goes on along the minus strand of NC_092389.1, from coordinate 56,751,318 downwards.
AGAACCTGCCTACGTTTCTGTTCTTCTTTCTGCCAGCAGCATTTCAAAAACCTTTGCAAATTGAAGCAGACATCATTCAAGGTTCTCCTTTGTCAACTCTCTGTTACATCCTGAGAGATGTCCAGTGGGACTGAGGGGATAGATAGTGTTCATGAATTGTAGTACAATATCACGTTTGTACAGTTCCCTGTCCTTGAAGTGTTTAACGGTGGAGTACAGTGCTGGGTGTGTACAGGACCGTGTGCTCACTGCACAGTGCTGTGAGTTTTATTGTTCTGTGTCCTGGTAGTGAAGCTCTAGATATTGTAAAGTTCACTGTCCCTGTAGTCAAATGTTGATTATTCTTGTGCAGTCACATGTGCAGGATATGCTTACACCAGAGATAGACCATACCGTTCCCTTACAGTACGGGTCAGATGTTGTTAAGATTTCTGTTCTTACAGTACGGTGCCAGCAGATTAAACATCACATTTAACTGCATGTGGTCTGTGTCCCACAATGGTCTAAATCCCCCAAAGGACTTACCCATCGACATGGTTTGAGAGACCCAACAGCACCTCCTCTTTAGTATCAACACGCTGGAGAATATCAGCATACCGCCTTTCTCATCACGCGTTCCTCCTTGTACACTGAGTGAACACCAGTGTTCATTTACTACCTCACATGCTAACTCTGCCTCCGGGTGTAAACTCCCACCTTTGTCCTTGAGTGGTCCTGCCCTCTACCCACTCCACTGTTCTTTCTGTGTATGCATAAGATGCCTTGGGATTCTCATTGATACTCCTGAATGAGGACATTTCCTGGTCACTCTTCACTCTCCTGATTCACTGTATGACTTCTTTCTTGCTCCCTGTATGTTCCTCCAAGACCCTGTCCAATTTCATCTTCCTCGTCCTTGCACATGACTCCTCTTACATTTTTAAACAAATACAATATTCCTCATCACCCTAAGTTCCTGACCATCCCTGTCCCTCTCTACCCTCCTCACAGGGATAGGGAACTAATAAATTCTGAACGGCTGGGCTGTACGTGACTCTCACATGTCAGACAACAGCTAACATCAGCTCCATGCAGTAACAACCAGTAACATCAGCTCCCAGACTACTCTCTATGACACCTGCCCAATTCTTCCACAAACTTACATTCATCCACCTTCAGGTCCAGTCTCATCCTTAATCAATAACTGGCTGAAACCCTTCAGAATTATAATCCTTAGATCTTTCCCAGTGGAGTTCCAGACATCTCGCTAGGCTCGTTGACCAATACAATGTCAAGTATGTCCCCCTCCCTGGTGGATCATCTACATACTCTCTCCGGAAACGTTCCTGAGCACAACGAACAAATAATGCTCATCTAAGTATCAGGCAGTAAGGAAGCCTCAGTCATTCTGGGGAGACTATTTACCAACTACAGCTACTCTGTTGTTTTCACATCAGCCCATAACCTGCTGACATATCTGTCCCTCTCTCTTACTGTCTATCGGGAGGCCGGCACTATAATCCCATCACAGTGATTGCATCTTTCTTATTCCTCAGTTCTACCTGCATTGTCTGACTGGATGAGCCTCCGGGATAACCTCAACCTTGTGACATTGTGCCTGATCAGCAACATAGCTCCCCACCCTCATTTACCTCCCTCTGCACTGTCTGAATCACATGAATCCTGGAATGTTTCGATACCAGTCCTGCTCTTCTCTCGACCAGATCTCTGTAATGGATGAATCACGGTGACATGTACTAATCCAGGCTCTCAGTACATCCGCTTTCACTGTTGTACACCCTGCTCTGAAATAAACGCACTCCTGCCCTCCAGTACCACTGTGCTCATCAGCCTGGCAGTATCTTGACTTCCTGTTAGGGTTTCTCGACCTCATCTCTACCTTCCGCTCATTGCAACTTACTGACCTGTAGCTCTGGATCCCAACACCCCCTCCATATGCCACATGATAAAAATCATCATCGTGTCTCCTGCAAGCTTCCCTGTGAGAATATTACATCCCCTTCACTGTAACCCATCCTCCTGACACCAGTCCCGCTTATCCTGGAAGAGGGACCAATGATCTTATTTCCTGATGCTCTCCCTCCTGCATCAGATAATTAGCCACATATTTAAGTGTACCAACTTAGTATATCTTATATCGCAAGCATGTGGCATCTGAAGAAATCCTGCAATCACCACGCAAGAGTTCCTATTTCCTAACTTTCTGCCCAACTCCCTTAATTCTCTTTGCAAAACATTGTCTCTCTGTTATTAGTTCTAATAAGAATCACAACCTCCGACTGCTCACCCTGCCCTTTCAGAATGGTCCGAACTGTCTCAGAGACATCCTTGGTCATGGTCTGATGAGGGTAACGCACCACCCTGCAGTCTCACTCATTTCCACAGATACTCCTGTCTGTGTTCCCCGCTAAAATGTTTGCTACATCTGATTCATACCTTTCCATCCCATATATTTAGGTGCTTTCTCATCGCCTGTTTGTAATGAACATTATTTTAAACATCATTTATTGTGTTCTTCTTTGATTCAGCTCAGGCAATTTACTGATGCATTCGCAAACAAAGGAGACTGCACACGTGTTTAAACCAGGCAATTTGTTAGAACTCATAGTATTTTAATACAGAACAAAAAAAAACTAATGTCTACAGTAGTAGCTGTACATAATTCAAAATAGTACTTATCATCCACTAAACCAGCCGATCTCAGTGATAGAGTAGAACCACAGATCCCGCAATGTCACACAGCCTGTTTTCTGTCTATCTATCTATCTATCTATCTATCTATCTATCTATTTATCTATCTGTCTGTCTATCTCCCTCTTCCTCACCCTCTTCCTCTCCCTCTCCCTCTCTCTGTCTCTCTCTCTCTCTCTCTCTCTCTCTCTCTCGCTCTCTCTCTCATTCTATTTTCTCTGCCTCTACCAAACGCCCATTCCCTCGCGCTCACTCTCACGACATCTCCCTCGCGCCCTCTCCCTCACGGTCACTCTAGCGTCGTCTCCGTGGAGCCCTCTCCCTCACGGTCACTCTAGCGTCGTCTCCGTGGAGCCCTCTCCCTCACGGCCACTCTAGCGTCGTCTCCATGGAGCCCTCTCCCTCACGGTCACTCTAGCGTCGTCTCCGTGGAGCCCTCTCCCTCACGGTCACTCTAGCGTCGTCTCCGTGGCGCCCTCTCCGTCACGGTCACTCTAGCGTCGTCTCCGTGGCGCGCTCTCCCTCACGGTCGCTCTAGCGTCGTCTCCGTGGCGCCCTCTCCCTCGCGATGTCTCATTCACTCTCTCCTTCGCACAAAACAGGGAAAGAGTAAACAGTTAACAGGACTCTGGTGAAGGATCTTGACGCGAAGCGCTGACAGTTTATTCTTTTCCATAAATGCTGCCTGGCCTGCTGAGTTCCTCCAGCTTTCTGTGTGAGGAAAAGAGTAAACAGTCGACATTTCGTGGCGAGACCCTTCATCAGGATCTGATTTTGTGTGTGTTGTTTTGTATTTCGAGCGAATGCAGATTCTCTCGTGTTTGTTTTGTTACTCTGTTCATCACATTGTTTCCATTTACCCACAAGTCGGGGGATAGAATAGGGAGCATGAAGGCAGCTGACTTGTAATATTTTACAACATTTATTTCTAATGTTTAATAAGTTTCAAAATCCAATTCAATGGGTATTTCACCGCATTCTTCATTTCCTCTCGGAATTTGCTCTGAGTCAGGGCGTAAATACACGTGTTGGTGCAGGAACTGAGAACCTGCAGCATTTCCGCTGTGTGACCTGTAATGTAACGGGGATCCGTGACAGAATAAAGGAAAACCTTTGAAATCCGTTGATAGATGGAAAATACCACCCTTGTTCCCCACAACGATATGAAACTACCGGTTATGCTGAAGAGCAAAACAATGGATTTGCGTCGGTTCTCCATCTCCCGGTCCTTGTCATTCTCTCCACTCTTTTGTCCCCGGAGCCCCCTGCGGGCTCGACTGGCCGCTAGAATCCGCCTGACCGTCAGGATATTGAACAGCAACATCAGAAAGAATGGGACACAAGGGGTTAAAATTAGGTGAACCATTTCAAATGCCGCCCATGAGGCAGAGTTTGTGAAGCTCGGTGTAGGAACACAACCCCTGGGAACACCATCAATTATTTGTCCAGGTCCGTATGCAAAGCCCCAGGGGACAGTCTCCCAACCGGCCAGCACACTCACTGTCCCGATAACCACAGCCGCCGTTCTCTCGGTGCAATATTTTGTTTTCAGTTTCTCACAGCAAATCGCCACAAATCGATCGACGGTGAAAGCGACAGTCAGCCAGACTGAGGTCACAGTGCTCGCATTCATCAACCATAGAATGACTCTGCACACAGGAGTGAAGAACAGGATCGATCGGGGAAAATAAATCGGAGCAGTCCAGCTCAGCAGCGGATGCGAGATAACGACCAGGAGATCGGCCGCTGCCATTCCGACCAGGTAGCGAGTGATACATTTGGAGAGACCGCACTTTCCCCGGGACAGGATCACAATCGCCACCACGTTCGCTGGAAGAGAGACGGGAACAGCAAGTTAAGAAAATACTGAGCAGAAGCCAATGCGGCAGTCTGAGGGGATCCTGTAATATTTCCACTTTATTGTTGTATTTAGCGGTGGGAAGATTGAGAGAGGGCATAGAGCTGGCGGAGAGAGAGAAGGAGTTCATACTGTAAAATAATGTCAATATGGTCTGAATACAGATTCCTTACTGATGAGCGAAATGTGAAGAAACAGCGGAAAGATAAAACTGGGTAACTACCTCCTCAGGGTCAATACTGGATGGAACATTTTCTGCCGGCCCTTTCCGCGTCTCCTCCTGATGAAATGAATAAAACTGGACGCTGATGGCGGAATTCTTCCGTTAAACCATCAACAACTTCCATGGCGATCCTGGTTAGCGACAGAACAGCCGAAGGACGGAACGAAAACAGGAAATGCTGAAAACACTCACCCAGGCGAAACAGAATATGTGGGAAACAGTTAAAGTATCTCTCCGCAGGATTGTTCTGAGAGAGACCCCGGACACGAGTGTTAACTGGTTTCTCTTCCCATAAAAGCTGCTTGGGGCTCAGTGTTTCCAGCATTCCCAGAGTTTGTTTCCTGTTCCAGCATTTACCACCTCACTGACTTTACAACAGAACACTGACTGATTCGAACAGATACTGCGCAGACTGACACAACCTCACAGACAGACATGACGCCTCCCACTGAACCCATCACAGGGAAGCAAGAGAGAGGAATTCAACGTCCAGCAGCGAACTCGGTGCCGGAGTCAGATGTCTGTAACGGTGTCAGGTGTAGATATAATAGAATACATTTCACAGTATTGATAACTATGAAGCAAGCGTCGGTTGTGTTAATTGACAGCATCGACTTCACTGTGTTGTCCATCATCTGCTTTCTCTTCAGTCATATCGCAGACATTTACTAAAAATCCATTGGATTGATGGGTGCTCCGAAGTGGACAATCACTCACATTCAAATGCAGACGATCAATTGGCATAAGCTTGGCCGGCTGTATAAACACAATATTTGCAAATGCATCTCATTATGAAACACAAACCGCTGGAAGAACGCTGCCTGACCCGCTCAGTCTCACAGAAAGTGGCTGATTGGCTGATTTCCTGCAGCGGTTTGCTTTTCGATAGAAATCCCAGCATCTGTAGTCCCGCTGTTTCCACTCCATTCCTGAAATGCGGAATACCGGGACAGGAATGTGAGAGTTTAAACCAGCAGCAGAATCAATCACGTCATTGGGATTAAACTTCAACATCCACCCACGGCAGCTGACACTGCGGCTTACCGGGAATTCCAAAGGCAGAAATAAATGGATAGTAAACGCCTTGTATTCGCCAGATGACTGGATACACCATTCCAGTGAGCAGCTGTGATCTGTGTTGCTCCTGTACTCCCAGCTCCGGCAGACAGCTGATGCATTCCACGCGGCCCTGATTTATACAGAGGATCTGTCTCCGGAGACACGGGTATACACCTCACCAACTTTCTCAGTTACAGACCTTTGAACAAACACTTTAATTCATACCATTGTCTCTATTGTAAATATTGCGGCGATTGGAGACAAATGCATCAAAATTCTTTGGCATTTCCTCAGCATTGTCTCTGGTGGAAATGGGCCGGTAGATTTACTTTCAAAGACTGAGCTTTGTCACGAAGCAGCTACACTTACAGATTTCATCTTTTTGTTGGCTAATTATTCATCTCTGAACGGAAACCAGCGACACTGACCGATCCCTACCTCTGTCCCTGCAGTTTCCCATTTTGAACCGTCCTTCAGTCCTTCAGCTTCTTCCTGGTGACACACACACACACACAGAGACAATTGCACAAATGTATTTCTATGTTATAGTGACTGTCCTATTGTACATAGTGTTTATTGTAAGTCACTATAAATTGCACATTGCAAATTTAGACAGAGAAAAAACAAAGATTTGTACTTCTCATGTATATAAAGCCTGTACGTAATGAAGTCAATACAATTTGAAATACACAAACACAGAATCGAACAAAGATATAATAGAGAGACCGAGATCAGGATGGAAACGGTAAAATGAACACGTTGCTAATGCACAAACACAGGAAAATCTGAAGCTGTTGGAAATCCGGGTCAACACAAGGAACTCTGCTGAGTTCCTCCAGCATTTTGTGTGTCACGTTGCTGATGTAACTGTCTGATGTTTGCCGATGTATGAGCATCATGAATCTGTCAAAGTTCAAAAGAAATTGAGAAGAAATATTTAATATGCAAAGGAATGGACAGACGGTTAAATAATACAGGGACAAAAAACTGGAAATTGAGGATGAATAGGTGAAGCGTGGCTGGAAATGAACGAGATAAAGACAACCATGAAATAAAATGTAAGAAGTAAGATAGCGAGGGAGAGAGAAACCGCTAGGCAAAGTGACAAATAGATAGGTTAAGCAGGCAGAAAGACAGCCAGAAACAGATGCATAGATTGCAGGATTGTGGTGTTCCTCCTGTATCTCCTGGCCTGTGCTACATTGTGCACAGGACCGAAAAAAAGCTGAAGAACGTTGCAAATCTAGTCAGCTGCATCTCGGGTACTAGCCCACAAAGCAGCCAGTACATTTTTAGGAAGAGTATCTCAGAAAGGCAGCGTCCTATATTACGGACCTCCAACACCCAGGGCATGTCCCTTTCCCACTGCTACCATCAGGTAAGAGGTACAGAAGCCTGACGACACACAGTCAACGATTAAGGAACAGATTCTTCCCCTCTATCATTCGATTCCTCAACGGACAATGAATCTTTGCAGCATACTTTAACTTCTTTTAATACACAGTATCTCTAAGTTAGCATGTTTTTAAATCTATTGAATATACGTATACTGTAATTGATTTTCTTTTTTTATTTACTATAATTATTCTCATATTCCTTATTATTACTATTTCTTCTTTATTATGCATTACATTCAATTGTTGTTACTAATTGAACAAACCGCACGTCACACGCCAGTGATAAATACCCTGATTCCGATCCTGATTCTGCGAATGTGGGGTTCATTCTGTACCTGTTAGTAAATGTTACAGTGTGAGAGTGTGGGGTTCATTCTGTACCGTTAGTAAATGCTGCAGTGTGAGAGTGTGGGGTTCATTTTGTACCTGTCAGTAAATGCTACAGTGTGAGAGTGTGGGATTCATTCTGTACCTGTCAGTCTGTGATACAGTGCGAAACTGTGGAGTTCATCGTGTACCTGTCAGTCGATGCTACAGTGTGAGAGTGTAGAGTTCGTGCAGTACCTGCCAGTCTCCGATAAAGTGTGTGAGTGTGGGGTTCATTCTGTACCTGGCAGTCTAAGCTACATTGTGAGCGTGTGGAGGTCATTCCGTACCTGTCAGTCTGTGCTACAATGTGAGAGTGTGGAGTTCATTGTGTCTTTGTCAGTCTGTGCTACAGTGTGAGTGTGCACTGTTCATTCTGTACCTGTCAGTCTCCGATACAGTGCGAGACGGTGGAGTACATTGTGTACCAGTTATTCTATGCTACAGCGGGAGAGTGCAGAGTTCGTTCTGTACCTATCAGTCTCCGATACAGTGTGAGTGTGTGGGAGTCATTCTGTACCTATCAATCTAATCTACAATGTGAAAGTGCAGAGTTCAGTCTCTACCTGCCAGTCTTTGCTACAGTGTGAGAGTGTGGAGTTCATTCCATACCTGTCGGTCTCCGATACAGTGTGAGAGCGCCGATTTCATTCTGTACCTGTCAGTCTGTGCTACAGTGTGAGAGTGTGGAGTTCATTTTGTACCTGTCAGTCTCCGATAAAGGGCGAGAGTGTGGAGTTCATTCTGTACCTGTCAGTCTCCGATACAGTGTGGGATGTGGGGTTCATTACGTACCTGTCAGCAAATGCTACAGTGTGGGAGTGTGGAGTTCATTCTGTACCTGTCAGTCTCCGATACAGTGCGAGACTGTGGAGTACATTATGTACCCGTCAGTCTATGCTACAGTATGAGAGTGTGGTGAAAATTGTGTACTTGTCAGTCTTGGATACAGTGTGCGAGTGTGGCTTTGATTCTGTACCTCTACAGTGTGAGAGTGCAGTGTTCATGCGGTAGGCATGCTGTATAATCCCGTCACAGTGATCGCACCTTTCTTATTCCTGAGTTCTACACACATTGATTTACTGGGTGAGTCTCCGGGATGACCTCCATCTTGTGACGTTGTGCCTGATCAGCAACGCAGCTCCCCACCCTCATTTACCTCCCTCTGCACTGTCTGAATCACATGAATCCTGGAGTGTTTCGATACCAGTCCTGCCTTTCTCCCAAACAGACCTGTGTAACGGATGAAGGACGGTGCCATGTACTAATCCAGGCGCTACGTACATCTGATTTCACTGTTCTACATCCTGCTCTGAAATAAACTCACTTCTGCCCTCCGGTGCCACTGTGCTCATTAACGTGCCCATCTTGACTTCTCTTTAGGGTTCCTCGACTTCATCTGTACTTTCCGCTCAATGTTACTTACTGAGCTGTCGCTCTGGATCCCAACACCCCCTCCACTAGTCACATGATAAAAATCATCAGGGTGTCTCCAGAAAGCTTCCCTGTGAGAATATTACGTTCCCTTCACTGTAACCCATCCTCCTGACACCAGTCCCACCTATCCTGGAAGAGGGACCAATGATCTGTGTTCCTGATGCCCTGTCTCCTGAACCAGATTGTTAGCCACACATTTAAGTGTACCAACTTACCATATCTTACCTCGCAAGCATGTGACACCTGAAAGAATCCTGCAATCACCACCCGAGAGTTCATATTTTCCTAACTTTCTGCCCAACTCCTTACATTCTCTTCGCAAAAACTTGTCTCTCTGTTGTTAGTTCTGATAAGGAGCACAACCTCTGGCTGCTCACCGGGCCTTTTCAGAATGGCCTGTACATTCTCAGAGACATCTTTGGCCCTGGAGTGATTAGGGTAACACACCATCCTGCAATCTCACTCATTTGCACACATACTCCTGTCTGTGCCCCCGCTGGAATGTTTGCTACATGTGATTCATAGATTTCCATCCTGTGCTTTATGTGCTTTCTAATAACCCGTTTGTAATGAACATTGTTTGAAAATTCATTCATTGTATTCTTCTTTGATTCAGCTCAGGCAATTCACTTATGCATTCGCAAACAAAGGAGACTCCACACGTATTGAAACTCGCAATTTGTTAAAACACGTCGGATTTTAAATTTTAGAACTAACAAAATAACTAATTCCTTAAGTAGTAGCTGTATATAATTAAAAATAATGCTTATCATCCTCTAAAGAAGCCAATCGCAGTGATAGAGCGGAACCACAAATCCGGCAATGAATGTCACACCGTTGTTTTCCATCTCACTCTCCCTCTCCCTCTCCCCCCCTCTCTCCCTCTCTCTCTCTCTCTCCCTCTCCCTCTCTCTCTCTCTCTCTCTCATTCTATTTCCTCTGCCTCTCTCACACACCCATTCCCTCGCGCTCACTCTCGCCACATCTTCCTCGCGCCCTGTCCTTCGCGCGCTCTCCCTCACGTGCTCTCCCTCGCGCCCTCTCCCTTACGCGCTCTCCCGCGCGCCCTTTCCTCGCGATGACTCATTCTCTCTCGCGTCCGCGCCCTCAGTCCTCGCGCTCCCTCCTGCTCGCGCTCACTTTCTCCATCTCTCTATCTCCCACAGAGAGACAAGTGACGGTGACGAGACTTTGTCTTCAATTGTACAACAGGAAAATAACAGGGTGCAGGAATGGAAATGTTATAATGGGAGCAGGAGTGGTTGATAGAGACGAAAATATACTCCACGATCAGGCGGTTTTGTCAGAACTGGGCAGCAGGTTCGCCCCAAGCCTCAATTTAACAGGACGGGACGTGAGGCGCAAAAGAGATTTCTCTGGTGAGGCCAGTGATCAGCAGTAAACAGCTTTATTTCACTCTAAAGCAACACACACAAGATGGAAAATAGTAAACAGTTAACAGGACTCTGATCAGCGGACTCGTCATAAAGAAGTTGACATTCTACTCTTCTCCATCGCTGCTGCCTGGCCTGCTGAGTTCCTCCAGCTTTCTGTGTGAGGAACAGAGTAAACAGTCGACGTTTCGTGGCGAGACCCTTCATCAGGATCTGATTTTGTGTATGTTGCTTTGTATTTCGAGCGAATACAGAATCTCTCGTGTTTGTTCTGTTACTCTGTTCATCGCGTTGTTTGCATTTACACACAAGTGGGGGGAGAGAATAGGGAGCATGAAGGCAGCTGAATTGTAATACTTTACAGTATTTATTTTTCATGTTTTATGAATTTAAAAATCCGGTTTAGCGGGTATTTCACCGCATTCTTTAGTTCCTCTCGGAATTTGGTCTGAGTCACGGCGTAAATACACGTGTTGGTGCAGGGACTGAGAACCTGCAGCATGTCCGCTGTGTGTCCGGTGATGTAACGGGGATCCGTGACAGAACCAAAAAAAGCCATTGAAATCCGTTTATAGACAGAAAATATCACCCGTGTTCCCCACAACAGTATGAAACTACCGGTTATGCTGAAGAGCAAAACGATGGATTTGCGTCGGTTCTCCATCTCCCGGTCCTTGTCATTCTCTCCACTCTTTTGTCCCCGGAGCCCCCTGCGGGCTCGACTGGCCGCTAGAATCCGCCTGACAGTCAGAATATTGAACAGTAAAATCAGAAAGAATGGGAGACAAGGGGTTAAAATGAGATGAAACATATCAAATGCCGCCCATGAGGGAGAGTTTGTGAAGCTCGGTGTATAAACACAATCCCAGGGAACACCATTAATTATTTCTCGAGGCCCAAATACAAAGCCGGAGGGGACAGTCTCCAAACCGGCCAGCACACTCACTGTCCCGACAACCACAGCCGCCGTTCTCTGGGTGCAATATCTTGTTTTCAGCTTCTCACAGCAAATCGCCACAAATCGATCGACGGTGAAAGCGACAGTCAGCCAGACTGAGGTCGCAGTGCTCGCAGAAATCAACCATTGATCGAGTCTGCACACAGGAGTGATCAGCAGGAATGATCGGGGAAAATAAATCAGAGCAGTCCAGCTCAGCAGCGGAGCGGAGATAACGACCAGGAGATCGGCGGCTGCCATTCCCACCAGGTAGCGACTGACACATTTGGAGAGACCGCACTTTCCCCGGGACAGGATCACAATCGCCACCAAGTTCGCTGGAAGAGAGACAGGAACAGCAAGTTGAGAAAATACAGAGCAGAAGCCAATGCGGCAGTTTGATGGGATCCTGTGATATTTCCACTTTATTGTTACATTTAGCGGCAGGAGCATCGAGAGAGGGCGCAGAGCTGGCGGGGACAGAGAAGGAGTTTACACAGTAAAATAAAGTCAATATGGTCTGAATACGGTTCCCTCACTGATTTCATCAACGTGAAGTGACAGCGGAGAGCTAAAACTGGGTAACTACCTCCTCAGGGCCAATACTTGATGGGACAATTTCTACCGGCACCTTCCGCGTCTCGTCTGGCTGAAATGAATAAATCCGGACGCTGATGGCGGGATTCTTCCATTAGACAATCAACAACTTCCATGGAGATCCCTGTCAGCGACAGAACAGCCGAAAGACGGAATAAAAACAGGAAATGCTGGAAACACTCATCCAGACGAAACAAAATATGTGGAAATTAGTTAAAGTATCTCTCTTTCAGAACTGTTGTCAGAGAGACCCCTGACACAAGTGTTAACCGGTTTCTCTTCCCATACAAGCTGCTTGGGACTCCGTGTTTCCAGCATTCCCGAGTTTGCTTCCTATTCTGGAACCTCACTGACTTTACAACAGAACATGGACTGATTCCAACAGATGCAGCGCAGCCTGACACAACCTCACAGACAGACATGACGCCTCCCACTGAATCCGGCACAGGGAAGCGGGGAGAGGAATTCAAACTCGGTGCCGCAGTCAGATGTCCGGAACCGTGTCAGATGTAGATATATTATAAAACATTTCACAGTATTGATAACTATGAGGCGCCACGGCGGGTGTGTTAATTGACTCAGCATCGACTTCATTGTGCTGTCCATCACCTGCTTTATATTCAGTCATATCGCAGACATTTACTAAAAATCCACGACAGTTTCGTGTTACAACCCGGAACTCCTCACAGTTGCTAAAGTGTTACTGCAGTCGATGGATTGATTGGTGCTCCTAAGTAGACAATCACTCACATTCAAATGCAGACGATCAATTGGCATAAGCTCCGCGGGCTGTATAAACACAATATCTGCAAGTGAAGTGCAGCTTCGACAAGACCAAAAGCAGAGAGCCGAACATCCCATTATTAATCACAAACCGCTGGAGGAACGCTGCCTGACCCGCTCAGTCCCACAGAAACTGGCTGATTCGCTGAATTCCTGCAGCGGTTTGTTTTTAGATCCAAATCCCAGCATCTATAGCCCCGGTGTTTCAACCCCGCTCCTGAAATGCGAAATACCGGGACAGGAATGTGAGAGTTTAAACCAGCGGTAGAATCAATCAATATCACTGGGATTGAACTTCAACATCCACCCACGGCAGCTGACACCGCGGCTTACCGGGAATTCCAAAGGCAGAAATAAAAGGATAGTAAATGTCTTCTATCCGCCAGATGATCGGATACATCATTTCAGTGTGAATCTGTGATTTCTGTTGCTCCTGCATTCACAGCTCCGGCAGACAGCTGATGCATTCCAAGCGGCCCTGATTTATAGAGAGGATCTGTCTCCAGAGACACGGTTATACACCTCACTAACTTTAGTTACAGTTGCTTGAACAAACACTTTAATTCAATACCATTGACTATTTTGTATCTATTGGGGCGAATGGAGGCAATTAGTTCAAAATTCTTTGGCGTTTTCTCAGCAGCGTCTCTGGTGGAATTTGGCCGGTAGATTTACTTTCAAAGGCTGAGCTTTGTCACGAAGCAGCTACACGTACAGATTTCATCTTTTTGTTGGCTAATTATTCATCTCTGAACGGAGACCAGCGACACTGACCGATCCCTACCTCTGTCTCAGCAGTTTCCCATTTTGAACTGTTCTACAGTCCTTCAGCTTCTTCCTGGTCACACACACACACACACACACACACACTCACACACACACACACACAGACACACAGACACAGACACACACACAGACACACACACACACACACTCTCACACACACACTCACACACACACACAATTGCACAAATGTATTTCTATGTTACAGTGAGTCTTGTTGTACATTCTTTTTATTGTAAGTTACTATAAATTTCACATTGCACATTTAGACAGAGACATAACGTAAATATTTTTACTTCTCATGTATATGAAGGATGTAAGTAATGAAGTCAACACAATTGGAAATACACAAACACAGATTTGAACAAAGATACAATAGAGAGACCGAGATCAGGATGGAAACGGAAAACTGAGCACGTTGCTAGTGTACAAACACGCGAACATCTGAAGATGTTGGCAATCCAGGGTAACACTAGGAACTCTGCTGAGTTCCTCCAGCATTTTGTGTGGCACGTTGCTAATGCAACAGTCTTTAATGGGTATCTCAAATCTGTCAAAGGTCAAAAGAAATCGAGAATAAATATTTCAGTCTGTAAAGGAATGGGCAGGCTGTTAAATTATCCAAAAAAATGATACTGGAAATTGGCAGATGAACCGATGCATGTCGGCTGGAAATGAACGAGAGAAAGACAAGCGTGAGGTAAATTGTCAGGAGAGAGGGGAGAGAGAGAGAGGGAGGCAAGAGAGGGAGAGAGAGGGGGAAGAGAAAGGGAAGAGAGAAGAGGGAGAGGGAGGGGAAGAGAAAGGGAGAGAGAGAGTAAGAGGGGAGAGGAAGAGAGGGAGGGAACAGGGAGGAGGAAGGGGAGAGAGAGAGGGAGGGGGAAAGAGGGAGGGGGAGGGAGAGAGGGAGGGGGTGTCGAGGGAGGGGGAGGGAGAGAGGGAGGTGGAAAGAGGGAGGGATGTCGAGGGAGGGGGAGGGAGAGAGGGAGGGGAGAGAGGGAGAGGAGAGAGAGAGAGAGATAGAGAGAGAGAGTGGGGGCGGGGGGGAGAAGCCGATTGGCAAACTGATGGATTAATTTTGAATTAGCAGTTGGCATCCTACTCACCTCTACCCTTAATGATTCTGAACACTTCCATCATATCTCCTCTGATTATCTGTCAACTTAGGCCAAATAGATTTAATTCTCTCAATCTTTCTGCATAGCTCACACCCTGCAGTCCTGCAATGAGAGTCGTCACCCTTCTCTGAAATATTTCCAGTGCCTTCACATCCCTTACTAAATATAGAGATCAGAATTGTACACAGTTCTCAAGTCGTGGCCTCACAAATGCATGAAACAGCTTAAGGAGACGTTCCTAGCTCTGAGCTCCTCTGAGCGCATTATATAGCCCGACATTATATCAGCCTTCCGAATTGTTTCAGTGCATTGCCTAGATGTTGGTAGTGATGTCTTCCAGAAGACTCAAATCCATCTCATACAATGCACTCTCTTACTCAAGACTCTTATTGTATACTTATATCTAATACTTCTACTTCCTATATGTAACATTTTACATTTTCTTACATTAAATTCAACCTGTCATTTATCTGCCCACATCAGGATTTTGTTTAGGATTTTTGTTTTGTTTTCTACCTGTACTGATTCTGCTGCATGAATATTATTAGCCCATTTCTTGTAAAGTTACATGGACGGAATAGGTGTATCTGGATATGACTGCCAAGCGGGCATGATATTAGCGTAGCTAGGGGTTTTGACTATAAAGACCAGTCGTGCGGATGTACTTATTTCAATCTCTCTAATCCCATGATTCCAAGATTCAATGAATAAATGGCAGATCTACCGAACGTACTCATGTTTCGCAAAGTGATGAAATCGTGGAGAAGACTCGATGGGCCAAATGACATAATTCTGCCCCTATATCTTGTGGCCTGATTGAATTGAAACTGGAGAAAGGACACCAGAGGCAACGCTACTGTTGATACTGCAGGGACATTTGGACCGATATAAGACACGAGTTAGTTCCCATTTGCTGAAAGGAGGTTGAAAGAGCCGTTTGTCCAAAATCAACTGGAAAGTTCACCGAAAGAACTGCCGGTTTGTTTATGTCATAGAGACTCATTTTTTCCAAAAGATACAAGTTGAAACATAGACACTATAAACAGTAATCCTTCTTTCATTGGACAACGTGACTGGTCGTACGGTGTTTCATGTAGATATAATCAAGTCGTGGAAGTACCCAAACAAAATATATGTCAGAAACAGATTCTATAATAAAATAACCTGGGACTGGAGACAACAAAAACTGTTCCGAAATGATTTATCAGAGGTGTAATGAAGGCAGGGGACTTCCCAAACACAGGGACAGCGCGAGTATAAGTTATTGTTATTTTACGTGGCGGATATAAATTCATTCGTCATTAATGCAATCTGTCTTTTATCCAGTAAGGAAATTTGTCTTCCCATATTGGACACTCCGAGTCTTTTAAAATTTGCAAAATAATAACGGAAAAAATGTGCTGAACAATATATGAAAATAACACACCTGCAAGAAATGGCAACAAAATGTCTATGGAGAGAGGGGAAATGGATCAGTATGTTAGTGGGAGAAATACAAGTACTTTGTGTTAAACACTGCAGTTCCATGGGAAAAATGGTATTGAATCTATTTATTTTTGCAGATTGTTTTATGAAACCGATTTCTTACATTAATCACAGATGACACCTCTACCCCCATATCAGTTTAGAGCTGCAGGTGACCTTCGAGATACATAACTAATCTAATCAATATCGAAGTTGCTTCTCATCCAGATTGACCACTATTGAGGCTCCAAACCAATCTGAAAGCAGAAAAGAGGTGTGAACATTCTCCTGCCGTGAAAAGAAAATATTGTATTGAAAAATAAAACTGAACGCCCTTCCTTAACCTCAGAATCTTAAGGAGCTTCGGCTATTGCTACTATTGATAATTATTCGAGAGTGATAGTCCACGTTGTGAAAGTACTGAGACTCAGGATTATTTTACGTGAAACGCACCAATGATGTGTTATCGAGAAAAAAAAGTACAACGTTCTCGTTTGAAGATCTGAATAAACAAAATTAAATATAATTGTTATTCTTTGATTATTCCGCCGGTAAGATTTTAATTTCACGATGACACAATGTATATAAATAGTTTACCTGAAGTGTTTGTTCAGTGGACTGTCATTGATGTGACTAACCACGTGGTATGATTAATTGTCAGAATCCACTTTCTTCTCCTGTATAAGAGCTTGCAAATCAATCAACAGTTGATACCGGCAGTTGGACTATTTTCAACTGATAATCAACTCACGCAGAAAATGGGATATCCAGCAATTTACTACATCGCGAGTATTTACTATCCTGTACTAGCAGCGATTGGTATCCCTGGTAAGTAACTGAAATTGGCTACTATTGTATGTGTGTGTTTTGTTCTTGAAACATTTGTTACAGATGCTGCCTCATCTGATGAGTGTTTGAAGCCTGGTCAGGTTTAAGCATATATTTCATTTTCTTATTTCGTTTCTCTCTGAAATTGTTACTCACTTATGATGTCCAATCGACTGAGACTTAATATTTATACTTTTCTTGCATTTGCTTCACTCGACCTTCCAGCTTTACCAGCACGTATTGTTCTAAATTTGATTCTACATCAATACAGAAACTCAGACGTTCACCAAAAATGAAAGCAAAGTCTTTAGCGTCGCTGCAGCTCTCCCTGCGAGCTCCGCCGTTCGCCGGCAACATACATGATACCCGTCTCCGTCTTAATGCAACTATTTATTTATCAGTATGTGTTTGAAATTGCCACAACAACGTGCAAAACTCTTTCATTTCACTGTGTCGTCCTCTTTTGTCGGTTGTAATTAAGATACGATTAGATGAGATTTATTTTACTTCTTACATCTGTCTCACAACATGGGGGTGTAAACATCTGTATGTTGCATCTCCGTTGCTAGAAACAAGATTCAAGTTTATTTGCTACCTGTAAATCGAAGCATAGGTTTAGCTCTACCGTCTCGCCACTTTAAAACATTATCTGCTAAGAAACAGTCTCCCTCATCCATTTTATTCCCGCAATATATAAAACCTTCAGCATCCTCAGCTCTCTACATGACTGGCTCGATAAGCCGCCCACTGGAAAATCTAATGTCAACTGGAACGCTGTTGATCACCTGTTACTGGGGCCCGTCGTTATCATCCAATCGAAGGACAGTGACGGAGCCCGTACGCAGGACAGTGACGCAGCCCGTACGCAGGACAGTGACGCAGCCCGTACACAGGACAGTGACGCAGCCCGTACGCAGGACAGTGACGGAGCCCGTACGCAGGACAGTGACGCAGCCCGTACGCAGGACAGTGACGGAGCCCGTAAAAGGACAGTGACGCAGCCCGTACGCAGGACAGTGACGGAGCCCGTACGCAGGACAGTGACGCAGCCCGTACGCAGGACAGTGACGCAGCCTGTACGCAGGACAGTGACGAAGAGGCCGTACGCAGGACAGTGATGCATTTCCACTCTCCACATCGAAGCCTGCCTGATCCGGCATAGGATCAGATGTCTGAGGTTCACTCAGTCCAATTCAACATGTTTATATGAACATACCAAGTAAAAATGGTCGGGGCTTATGCGCATGAAGCTAATTCTTCTTTGCTTCCTTGCAGTTAATCTAGTGGCGATTGTGATCTTGTCTCTGGGAAACTGCGGACTCTCTAAATGCATCTCCCGTTACCTGGTGGGAATGGCAGCAGCTGATTTAATGGGTGTTATTATTGCTGTTGTACTCTCTGAGATCAATAATATTTATAATTATGCGTTTCCATTGCTCATTACCCCGATTTGCGCCGTGACGCTTGTCCTGAGGGTCACAGCCATGGACTGTTCTGTTTGGCTCACGGTGGCTTTCACGTTCGATCGCTGTATTGCAATCTGCAGTCAAAAGCTGCGGGAGCGATACTGCA
Source organism: Mobula birostris (assembly GCF_030028105.1). Taxonomy (NCBI): domain Eukaryota; kingdom Metazoa; phylum Chordata; class Chondrichthyes; order Myliobatiformes; family Myliobatidae; genus Mobula; species Mobula birostris. Next base: position 56,732,811 of record NC_092389.1, on the reverse strand, counting down.
CCGAGAGGACAGCGACTATTGCGATAGTAATTGTGTGTTTATGGAGTTGTGCGAAGGATGTCCCATTATACTTTGCGGTAGAACCTATCATTATCATTGACAACATTCCCTGGCGCTGCATTTTGACAATGGATTTCCTTACGTTACCAGCGTGGAAAGCGCACCAGTTATTCAATACTATCACGACACCTTTATTGCCGATCTGTTTGATTCTGCTTTTTAATGCTTTAACAGTCAGCCATATCATCGCGGCAAACAGAGTTCGCCGGGGGCTCAGGAACAGCAGAGAGAAAAGGAATGATCCAGAGGTGGAGAACCGGAGAAAATCAATAATTTTGTTGTTCGCTCTATCAGCCAATTTCATATTGTTGTGGATCCCCTTTATTGTGTATACTATGAACTGGCAAGTTCAGAATTACTCTTACAAAGACAAATATTTGAATACCCCGTCGTACATCCTACAACAGTTTGGGTTCATGTTGCAGTTTCTGAGTACCTGCACCAACACGTGTATCTACACTCTGTCACAGAGGAAATTCAGGGAGGAGGTAAAGGGTGGATTGAAACGTCTGGTTACGTTAAACGGTCGCTTCTGCAGGTAAAACGTAAATCAAATTGTAAGCGTTGACGGAAGTTGAAATAGACTTCAATTTTTTTTTACGTTTGGTAAATATGCCTATATTTCTGCAGCCAGGTGAACGAATGTTAGTAGTTTTACCGTTTCAGTAAAATCAGCAAAATAAATGTAATTATGTGATGCAAGAAACAACAAAAAGGCGCTGATGTGATGGCTGCATTGGCAGAAATTGTATTCCAAATTTTGGATTAATACCGTAATCTGGGTCAACGAACTAAATGAAGCCAACATGGTTTTTATCGTAGGTGGGTCGAATTCTCTGCTATTTCACTTGACCATTCCAGGGATTTATTTGATAAATGGAGAAATGTGCCCGAAGAATGGAAAACTTGCGTCATTTAAAGTGACACACACAAAATGCTGGTGAACGCAGCAGGCCAGGCAGCATCGATAGGAAGAAGTACAGTCGACGTTTCGGGTCGAGACCCTTCGTCTGCACTTCCTGTAGATCCTGCCTGGCCAGCTGCTTTCCACCAGCATATTGTGTGTGTGTTGCTTGAATTTCCAGCATCTGCAGTCCAGTTCCCAGTCTGTCGCTCAGCTCCAGCCTCCGAGTTATCAGCCTGTGTCCAGTTCTGGTCACTTCACTATAGGAAAGATGTGGAAGCATTGGAAAGGGTACAGAGGAGATTTACCAGGATACTGCCTGGTTTAGAGAGTATGCATTATGATCAGAGATTAAGGGAGCTCGGGCTTTACTCTTTGGAGAGAAGGAGGACGAGAGGAGACATCATAGTGGTATAAAGATAATAAGAGGAATAGATAGAGTGGATAGCCAGCGCCGCTTCCCCAGGGCACCACTGCTCAACACAAGGGGATATGGCTTTAAGGTAAGGGGTGGGAAGTTCAAGGGGGATATGAGAGGAAGGTTTGTGACTCAGAGAGTGGTTGATGCGTGGTATACATTGCCTGAGTCAGTGGTGGAGGCAGATAAACTAGTGAAATTTAAGAGACTACTAGACAGGTAGATGGAGAAATTTAAGGTGGGGGTGTTATAAGGGAGGCAGGGTTTGAGGGTCGGCACAACAATGTGGGCCGTAGGGCCTGTACTGTGCTGTACTGTTCTGTGCTCTATGTATCCGCTTCGACCACCATCGCTGGCAGTGCATTCCACGCACCCACTACTCTCTGTGTCAAAATCTTACCTGTGATATCCCCTTGTACCTACTTCCAAGAACCTTAAAACTATAACGCTCGTGTTAGCTATTTCAGCCCTGGGGGTAAAAGCCGCTGGCCATCCTTTGTCCTATCCGATCCACGATCAATGCCTTTCATTATCTTGTACACCTCTATCAGGTCAGCTCTCAATCTCTGACGCTCCAAGGAGAAAAGGCCAAGTTCACCCAACCTAGTCTCAGAAGGCACACTCTCCAATCCAGGCACCATCCTTGTAAATTTTCTTTGAATACTCTCTATAGTATCCACGTCCTTCCTGTGGTGAGGTGACCAGAACTGTACACAGCCTCCAAGTTGGTCTACCTAAGGTCTTATATAGCTGTAACATTAGCTCACTGCTCTTGAACTCAAACCCACAGCTGAAGAAGGTCATCACACCATACGCCTTCTTAACAACAGTGTCAACTTGCCCAGCAGCTCCAAGAGTCCTATGGACAGGAACCCCAAGATCTCCCTGATCATCCACACTGCCAAGAGTCTTACCATTAATATTATATTCTTCACGATTGACTACCGAAAGGAACCACTTCACAGTTATATGGACTGAAATCCATCTGCTATTTCTCAGCCCAGTTCTGCATCCTATCTATTTCTCTCTGTAATGTCTGACAGCCCACCAGACCGTCCACAATACCCTCAACTTCTGTGTTATCAGAACACTTACTAAACCACCCTTCTACTTCCCGTCCGGCTCATTTAGAACTATCGCAAAAGGGAGGGGCCCAGTACAGATCACTGCGGAACACTACTGGTCATCATCCTCCGTGCAGAATACGAACTATCTACAGACACACTTTACCTTGTGGGCGAGGCAATTGTGGTGTCAGAAAGCAAGTTCTTCTTGGTTCCATGCCTCCTTAACTTCTGAATGATTCTTCCTCGGGGATACTTTTCAAATACTGAAATCAATATACATTGAAATCAATCCCAATGCTCTACCTTCGTCAATGTGTTTTGATACATCCTCAAAGAATTCAATCGGGATCGTGAGGCATAACCTACCCTTGAGAAAGCCGATCTGACTAATTAGATTATTTCTTGCAAATGCTTATGAATCCCGCATCTCAGGAGCTTTTCAAACAACTTGACCGCCACTGAATTAGGATTCACTGGTCTATAATTTCCCGGGTCATCTCTACTCCCTTTCCTGAAAAAGGGAACAGCACTTAGAACATTAGAAGATTAGAAACAGGATCAGGCCCATCAAGCCATTCAGTAAGATCACGGCTGATCTGACCATGGACTCATCTCAACCTACCTGCCTTTCCCCCATAACTTTAATTCCCCAACTATGCAAAACTCTATCCAGCCTTGTCTTAAACATATTCGGTGTTTTCGTCTCCACTGCTCCATCGGACAGAGGATTCCAGAGATTTACCACACTTCGGGGTAAAGCAGTTTATCCTCAGCTCCGTCCTAAGTTTACTCCTCCGAATCTTAAGGCTATGTCCTCGAGTTCTAGAACCACCTACCAGTGGAAACAACTTCCCTACCTCTATCTTATCTATCCTTTTTATAATTGTGTACGTTTCTCTAAGATCTCCTATCAATCTTCTGAATTCCAGCAAGTACCGCCGCAGGTAACTCAATCTCACCTCATAGTCTAACCCCCTCATCTCTGGAGTCAACTTCATGAACCTCCTGTGCTTCGCCTCCAACATTGCAACCTCCTTTGCAAACTTTCCATCCTCTGGTACTATTCCCGTCCCTATTTATGATGTAAAGATCTTTGCCAGAGACTCAGGAATCTCCTGCTTTGCTTCCCACATTAACATGGGCTATGCTCTATCCGATCCCGGCGACTTATCTAACTTTGTACCTTTCAAAGTTAGCACATCCTCTTACTTAAGTTCTATATGCTGAAGTGTTTCAGCTCGCTGCACCCGGCAACTGCCAAGATCCTTTTCCTTGGTGAATACTGAAGCAAAGTATTCATTAAGTACCTCCGCTACCGGCTCTGGACTCCAGGCACATGTTTCCACAATCGCTCCCGATTGGTCAAGTTCACAGACGGCTCGTCCTCTTGCTCTTCACATACTTGTCGAATGCCTTGGAGCTTTCCTTAATCCTGCTCGCCAATGCCTACTCATGGCCACTTCTAGCCCTCCCAATTTCATTCTTCATCTCCTTCCTGCCATCCCTGTAATTTTCTAGAATTCTAACAGTACCAAATTTCTCGAAACGTTGGTAAACTCTTTTCTTCTACTTGCCACATTTCTGCTTAGCATTTCCCGAAATAAATCTGCTCCAAATTTATCCTCCCAAGTTCCTGCCTAATAGTATACAAATGACACGAATTGTTCAAACAGAAACTATTGAACTTAATTCACAAACACCCGCTTTTGATTTGAACTACAACTCCGGTCGGGCCCCGCGCTCAATCAGCTGCAACTGTCGAACAGGGCAGTCCGCAGGGCCTTCTGGGAGCTGTAGTTATGTTTTTCTTGTTCGGTTCTTGCAAAATCACTTTTCCTCAGCCACCGCAAACATCTGGGAACGGACTGACCGAGGCGTCGAAAGGGAACCACGCCTGTCCTTGTGGACGCCGAGACCAGCGACCACCCACAGAAGTAATTCGCTGAACTCCACCATGGCAATGGAGCAGAATAGAGGGGCCGGAACATGGCGCAGATTTCCACCCGGCCTATTGTATCTCAGACACCTCTCTGTCTGCTGTTATCACTGGCTGAGTTGCTGTTCAGTGAAATGAAAATGTAGAGATGAGGTTCTCTGTGAATGCCCTGACGCATTGTGTCATGGTTCCGTTTGGCTGTTCCCCTTCAACAATCCTCTCTCCCTGATTATGCCCTAATTTCAGTCATTAGATTTCCAATTGCTGCTAGTTTACTTAATTACAGTACATCTGGTTTGCATCAGAGACTGAAATGAGTACGATGGAGTCGGAATCACAGGTCGCCAGTTTGTTCGTCTATCCTTGTATGATACTTCGTTCTCTCGTTCGCTCAGAACCGTTAGTTCTAAATTTAGTTTCGAGTTCAGGTTTAGTTTCAAGACAGTCCCTGTAGATCCCGTTACCTTGTCAAGATTCCTCCGGTTTGCTGTTCTACGTTCACGTCTACGCCAGCATCCCCAACTCAGTCGACGTGCCGGTGTCCTGCACTTGAGTTCACCTCAGTCGCCCCGTGCAACATATTGAAAGGCAGTCGTAGTAGTGATAGTATCACTGATGTAGAATTCTCTTTCTGTGAACTTAAGAAGGCTATTATCAATTCGGGAAACACACAGACAATGCTGGAGGAACTCAGCAAGGCAGGGAGTAGCTTTGGAAAAGAGTACAGTCGAAGTTTGGGCAGAGGCACATCTGCAGGACGGTAGGTATAAAAAAAAGAAAAAAAAAACTTACCTGGTGAGTTCCTCCAGCATTTTGTGTATTTTGCTTGAATTTCCAGCATCTGCAGATTTTCTCCTGTTCGTGTTTGGTTATTATTAATGCAGGTCAAATGTCTCCAGGAAACGATAATGTGTTAATTTATGATTAGCCATCTGACTGACAAGTCTGTTGAGATAATAAGATTTTAAAATCGCATTTATAGATGAGGCTAGCTGCTTTAGTCATGAAAAAAAGGCATTCTAGAGGCTCTACGCCTGATACTTCCAGTTGCAGGCCTTATCGTTAACCTCTCAGTTTTATAAATAGAGCGTTTGAAATATATTTTGGATAAAAAAGGTGATATATAGCTTTATCAATGTGGATTTCAGAAGGCTAATATGACATTAGATTCAGTTTTTGGTTTAGAAGATAACATTAAGAAAGTACAATTAAATAATGATGTAATAGCATTTTCTGACATTGAAAAGGCATACGATATTTATGGAAGGATGAATTTTGATTAAATTATGAAAAAGATTGAGGGAAAGATTGCATATATTTTGAGTTTTATATTTGGACAGTCTGTGCTGGCACGGGTGGACCAGTTGCATTCGGGTTTCTATGAGATAGAGACTGAGAAGCCATAAGGCAGCATTTGTAACCTTTACAAACAGCAGGAATTCTGCAGATGCTGTAAATTCAAGCAACACACATCAAAGTTGCTGGTGAACGCAGCGGGCCAGGCAGCATCTCTCGGAAGAGGTGCAGTCGACGTTTCAGGCCGAGACCCTTCGTCAGGACTAACCTTTTATTGTTTAATATTATGATTAATGATATTTTCTGTGAGATAGCCACTGGGGTGGGTTAATCACTATATTCAGATGGTGCAGCTTTATGGATTAGAGGTAGGAATTTCAATGATACTGTATATTGGATGCAATTGGCAATTAACAAATTTGAAGCACAGGCAAACAGATGAGGATTTAAGCTTTCAGTAGCTAATGCACAAGTTATTTGTTTTACAAATGGTATAAATAGACCTGCAGTGGATTTGAAATGATATGGTCAAACTCTTGAAGTTATATCAGTGGTAAGATTTCCAGGCAAGTGGGTCGATAACAAGCTGACACAGAAGCGCCATATCAGTAAAACAACAATATAAAGGAGTATTAAATATTCTCAGGTGTCTGTGGGTGTTCTGGCGTGCTACATGATTATCACTCTTGACCATTTTCATCTGTTTAATTGGATCTGTTCTTGATTATGGTTGTGTGGCTTATGGATTAGATTAATATTCAACTATACGGGTGTGATACAACCACAGGCTTTAAGATTGTGTTGTGATGCAGTAAGGTCGTCCCTTGTTTTGTCTTTACTGGTTGAAATGGGACAATTACAATTACATTTATGGAGATGGCAGTCGATGTTAACATACTGGATAAATTTGAGCGGCAAAGAAATGATCATTAAAGTTGGGTTGGAAGACTATTGGAAACACCACAGGAAGAGTGTTTTTACTTTTAGGTGCTGGGATCTTATCACGCTGGGAAGGCGGGATTGCTGGATTACGCAAGGTTGCCCACGGTCACATTCTCTGAAACCCCACCTTGTTCTCCCTCTGACTATTCAATATTTGGTCACACAGTTCAATAAAGTCCAAGGATTCTGTTATGCCCGGGAGTCTGTTGATTCAACAGAGTATGAAGGAAATTATTACGATATGTCAACCATTAATTCAGACTAATCAAAAATAATTTAAGTGGGAATGTTGGTGTGGCTGTTTTTGTGCCTGAGTAACAGGTGACGATAAAGAAAGGACTCGCCAACCATTTACAGTATATACAGCAGAACGTATTGCCATCTTTTCAGGCTTAAAGTAGGTGGAGGAATTTTGTCCATGTAAAATTGTAATTTGTTCAGACGCTTTTTCGGTTTTGATGATCTTCTTAAGACACATTCTAGGAGTTGGTCAGATTTACTATTGGGAACTCATGAAACATTATTTCATATTCAAAGTATTGTTCTTTATGTCCCCTTCTTGTGGGTCTCTGCACACAGAACTGCTCAGAGGAATGGGCGGGTTGACTGTTTAGTTACAAGTGTTGTTAAAAAATCAACAATGGATGAAGACCTCCCAATGAACAAATCAGAAGCTGAGGTTTGTAGGGTTGGTTCTTCTGGCAAGACTGACGGGTTAATGGGCACAAGGGGAGACACATTTACATAAAACTGTTAAGTTTGTGGGTGAAAGGAGTAAGAAAAAGGACGGAAATAATTATATCGATACGGCTCAGAATTGGCTATACTGTGCTCAATTGTACATTATGTTGTGCTGCAAAATATCGTTCTGGGTCGTGTAGGTTGTGTCATTATGAAACAGTTGAACACCTACTTCAGGGTGAAGCATATCATGCAGAAATAACTCAAATGCAGGCTTCATTACGATCTTTGGGGGGCTGATATCTATAATTTTAAAACATTCTTAACTTGCGGAGGGACGAACGTAACTCATGGTATTGCATTTCATAACTTACAATATGTAGGGTTTGTTGGAGTAATTTAGCTTTCATTAGAAAAAAAAAGAGTGAGGATCTTATTCCCAATTCTGCGCACCACACTCCAGTTGAGTTAGTAGCGGGAATGCGCCTTTAAGTTGGAGAGACAACCGCCGTTTATCCAAAGCCCGCCCTATTTTTCAAATCGGCCAATCATTCAGTGGGGGGAGGAGGAGGAGACTGGTGTGATTGATGCTGGATTAGTTCATCAGCATCAGAGGAGACCCCATGTCGTCTTCTGGGAACGTCAGACTGTGAAATTGGTGGGCTGGAATGGGAATAGATGGACATATCAGCAGACCAGTGACTGGGTGGCATTCTGGAGTACATCTTGGACTGATATCTGGCTGGGCCAATCAGGTACTGAGGCTCCTGGATGGTGCTTTATCCCTCCCAAGCACACACTGTCCTGATGTGGCGGAGCTGTCGGTCAATGGGATAATCCGCTCGTGAACAACACCTGTGAGATCAGGCGGTAAATGTGAGGAGCTGGAGCCCGTATTGGAGACACAGCGGCCGCCTCTGGCTTGTGCTCAGGACGCGGCTTTATTCATGAACTGAAGCACCGAGGTGACCGGATATTTCACCGCGCTGATCAACTGCTCCCTGAATTTCGACTGAGTCACCACGTAGATAAATGTGTTCGTGCAGCAGCTGAAATTCCTCAGCAAAAACCCCACGTAGTGAAAGATCCATTCGGAATCATTGAAATCAAATCCCTTTCCTGAGACCTGATAATATATGATATTTACAACCGGTATCATCCACAGGAGGATGAAGCTGCCGGAGAGGGTGAAGAGTAAAACCACAGACCTCCTCCTGCTCTCCATCTCCGGGTCACTGCGGTTCTCCCCCTTGCTCTGACCCTTCAGCCCCTTACGGACCCGACTGGCCACTAAAATGTGTCTGGCTGTCAGAGCGTTGAGCAGCAGGATCCCAGCGAAAGGGAGGAGCGGAGTTAAAACCGTATCGAGCCAGTCATATACTACCCACCCGGGGTCAGTGAAATAATTGTCTATGAGATTACAGAACCACGGTACATTGTCGATAATCACAAAGGGTTCCCGTGTGAAGTATCGGGGTATGTTTTTCAGACAGAACAGCACGCCGGTTGTTGTCAGAACCACAGCCGCAGTTTTCCCGGTGCAATATTTTGTTTTCAGCTTCTGGCAGCAAATGACGACAAACCGATCAAAGGTGAAAGTGACGGTGAACCAGACAGAACAGTCTGCGGCTGTGAACGTCAGTACTTCGATAACACTGCACACAGGGGTGATGTCCAGTACATTCCTCGTGAAGTAATACAAATGGATTTGAAACAAGACCTCTATGACAATAGTCAGTAGATCGGCCGCTGCCATGGCCACCAGGTAGCGAGTGGTGCAGGTAGAGAGGCCGCACTTTCCACGGGACAGGATCACAATCGCCACTAAATTCACTGGAGAGGGGGAGGGGGAAAGAGGAAGAGAGAGGGAGACTGGGCATCACTGAACACATTCTTCGGGAATTAACAAAGGTTTATTAAGCTGAAGATCAGGAGTGCTGGAGTCTGTGAACGGCTGCTAACCTAACAGCAGACACGGGTCACCCTGTCTCTGACCTGCCATCTCCGGTGTGGAAAGAAGACGATGCGAGGGCAATCGTCGGCGATAAAAACCAGTTGTTTGAGCAACAATAGGTGCTGATCCGGATTCCAGTCGCCGATGGGGCCGGTTTCACTGATTTAACCGTGAATGACCAAGCCTCTGGAAACTCAGCATCTGATGGGGCCGAGAAGGGAGGCAGAGGGGAGCAAGACGCCCAAAATATTGGATGAACTCAGCAAGTCAGATAGAACTAATGGAATTGCACAATCTCTCCTATCGGGCCGAGACCCTTCTTCACGACGAAGCGTTGCCCCGATTTACGATGGGTCACAGGGAGCAAACAGGAACAACTTAGTAACCTGAGGCTGGATGGCTGCCTTAATGGATTAATTCTACAGCGCAGTTCAATTCGATAAAACACGTCTGCAGATTGGTGGATTCTGGTTCAGGGGATCAGACGCAATTATCAACCAACAGGCAGTGGGATCCGACCGTGACAGACTTTACAGGGAGACGTGAACTATAGGACTATAGTGTAGCTCTGACTAATAGCTCAGAAGCAGCGAACTTCACAATGTGAACCACTCCCAGTCACACCCTCCCGGCGAGCTGCCTGTCCCCAGCACCAGGACTGCTCCAGACAGGTGTCATTAAACTGACCCGGTATTACCTTGCCGAAGAACCTCGCTCCCCAGCACTGGCACAACTCCAGATAATGTCCCATTAAAACTCGCCTATTCACCCCTTCACACAGAATTGCCTGTCCCCTGCACTGCGACAACCATGGACAAGGTCCCGCTAAAACACTACCACCCATCCCTTCTCGGAGAGCTGCCTGTCTGTCCCCAGTACTACTACAACTCTGGACAATGTTCCATTAAAACCTCCCTCATCACACATTCCCGGAGAGCTGCCTGCCCACTGCACTGGGACAAGGTCCCGCTAAAACCCTACCACCCATCCCTTCCCAGAGAGCTGCCTGTCTGTCCCCAGCACTATTACAACTCTGGACAATGTCCCACTAAAACCTTCCCCATCGCACCTTCCCGGAGAGCTGCCTGTCCCCAGCACTGGCACAACTCTGGACAATGACCCATTGACACCTTCCCCATCACACATTCCCGGAGAGCTGCCTGCCCACTGCACTGGGACAAGGTCCCGCTAAAACCCTGCCACCCATCCCTTCCCGGAGAGCTGCCTGTCCCCAGCACTGGCACAACTCTGGACAATGACCCATTGACATCTTCCCCATCACACATTCCCGGAGAGCTGCCTGCCCACTGCACTGGGACAAGGTCCCGCTAAAACCCTACCACCCATCCCTTCCCGGATAGCTGCCTGTCCCCAGCACTGGCACAACTCTGGACAATGTTCCATTAAAACCTCCCTCATCACACATTCCCGGAGAGCTGCCTGCCCACTGCACTGGGACAAGGTCCCGCTGAAACCCTGCCACCCATCCCTTCCCGGAGAGCTGCCTGTCCCCAGCACTGGGATAAATCTGGAGAAGGTGTTATTAAAGGCACAGCAACGTTGGAGTCAATCCCGTTAGTTAGAGGAGAGTCGGAGGCTTTGCTCCTCGTGTCATTAAATATGAAAAATCAGACTGTTGCATTAACAGGATCGATATCTCTGACCGATATTTGTGCAACGTTCATCAGGTTGGATGATCGTCAAATTAACACAACCAGATTCACAGCGGTTAACAGAAACACCAAACATGAATTACTCTGCTCACTCACCAGGAACTCCAATGACGGCAATCAACATGTACAATATTTTCTCCACACTCCGGTACCGATCCAACATTGCAGACATTTTCTCTGTCCAGTGATTTGTCCCCCTGTGCTACAGGCGATCTCTCCGAATGAAATGTTAAGGCAGCACATACCTGGGGTTTTTAATACCATTTAGCAACTCCACAGGGACAGATTTCAAGAGATTTAACAATGAAGGTTTTTAAATGATTTATAAACACATTACATCAGACAGGTTCAATTCCCGGGATGACACATTGAGATTAATTTAGTGAATTAATTGTGTGAGTTTTTATTTCTTCTGACAAAGATACCTGAACCTTCCGAGCTGCCTTATGAAATAAAAAAAAGCAAGATAAAATCTGCAGATATTGGAAATCCAAGTAACACACACCAAATGCTGGAGGAACTCAGCAGGTCCCCTTCTAACTCTGACTGATCTCTTCTTCCAGTGCAGCCGAAGGTTCTCGGCCCGGAACGGCGACTGTACTCGTTTTCATTCATACAGCCTGGCCTGCTGAGTTCTGACAGCTTTTTGCGTCTGTCGCTGCCATCAATTAAATGTTCTCCAATGTGAATGTGTACTTCAACAGAATCATTTGCTGAATATTGAAGTATAGTCTGTCATTGTAGCTTGTGAACTTGTATTGAATTACTACTGTTACCATTCTCCTCAAGTGTTTAAACTCTTGATAAAGTTTCTGTCTGGGGGACTCTACCGAGAGAGTCCCTAAGAAAATGTCTGTTTGTGGTGATGAATAAATACTTTCAGATTCACGAAACTCTCCGACTTCTGCAGTAACTTAGTCACAGTCAGAACCTTTGAGGGCTCCTTCAGGATTCACCCGAAACCTCATGCACGGCCATCAAACTCAGGGACTGTTTGTCTGGTGTTTGAACTCATAATCCCTACCGAAGGCCTTGGATTCTGGGCTGCTGAATTGCGGGTCTTTGTGTGACACAAGTGTCTCTGGCATTCCATGGTGAGTGAATACAGCTTTCAGCTGCTGAAAAAACTGCTGAGGACAGCTTGGACACCTCAGCTTTCCAGGAGTGATCAAAAGTGAGAAGATATTTGTCTCTTTTCAGCTCGAAGATGTCTGTGCCCGCAATTTTTCATCGACAGTGTTGGAATTCTGCGCGACGGAAAGGGATCCGCATGATTTTTGTACAGGTTTCCGCATGCTTCACATGTCTTTACGTAATCTCCTAGCTGTGTGCTCAGACCGGGCCACCACACGGATTGCCTTGCTCTACGGCGACGTTTCTCGATGTCTTGATATCCTTGACTTTTGAGAAGCAGGAATGACGAGTATGGAGCAAACAATCAAGCATGTGAGTATGTTTTCTTGACGCCAGTAAGGTCTGCGTTCCTGAGCTTCTTTTGGAACAGATGGCCAGCGATGCTCACAGTATTGCCTGACCTTGCTGCAGATTTGGAGCAATACACACAGTGTTCTGGAGGAGCTCAGCAGGTCAGGCAGCATCTCTGGATGGGAATAAATAGTCGATGTATCGACCCGAGACTCTTCATCAGGTCCCTCCATCAGCAGATTTCCTCCTTTTACATCATCGCGAATTTCGTTCAGTTCACTCTGTGATGCCGGATTGATTTCACTTACCTGAGCGAAATAGATGTTGGCATCTTCCATGAGGGCAGTCAGCTTCAGTGTACTCACTGTTTGCATGGCATCCTCGACAGAGTGTCTGGTGTTTGAAAAGTTTGCCCCAGACATCTTCACTGACCTAACAGAATGGAATAAACTTCATTCTGAATATTTGCAGATGTGGAGGTAAGTCAATCTAAAGCAGGGACTCAGCCCGAAAAATCGACTGTTTACTCTTTCCCTTTGATGCCTCCTGGCCTGCTGAGTTCCTCCAGCATTCCGTGAGTGTTGATTTGGATTTCCAGCATCTGCAGATTGTCTAGTATTTCGAGCTGAGGTGGTTAGCAAGTTGCCTGTCGGCTGTTTCAAGTAGGAATTACGACAAGAAAACAAGGCGAGGATGGTCAGGACCCAAGAGCTGGAGTATCCGAGACTAGAATCGAAACACAATATGGGTCTGAAAGGAATGACATATTCCTAGCTAGACGCTAGACAAGAACCCAAAGTCAAGCTGACGTTTGAGCACCGAAGCTCAGTTCAGCTGCTCTTTAAATATTAAAATCCTGGCGCCAAAACATGGACGCCAATTAGCGGAGCAGACATGAATATTTAAAAGGACAGCGACAGTTCGCCATATTTTGGAGAATCGGAGCGGCTGAACCTCGGAAGCTGGCGTGGTAGGCTGCGCATCGTAACAGGGCCCCATCCCCTTTGACCGAATCCTGACGGCCCTGGCCACTGGGAGAGATGATGATATTTGACAAGGACGAGCGCCCGATCCACGTTGTCCCCTCCAGGAACCCAGCGGCGTCACTCGGCTCCGAATCTCAGTCAGTCCACTAGGAACTGTCCAACATGCCGAACAGTTCCTGAGTCCCGAGTTCATTTTACCATGAAGACCTGTTCCCCAGCAACAAACATGGGCGGCAGCGGGACTGATGGCGGTGGGGCTAACGGGTTGGTATTTACAGGATTGAGTTTGGAAATGTGGAAGGTGGGATCGATCCTGGGAGCTACAAGGTGTAAGCGGAAGAGTTTACTTTCATGAGAACCTTGAAACATCCAATGAACTTGGGTGCCTATTACTTAGACTCCACCCAGAGGGGCAAATCCTGAGAAGACGCCGAGACCAGGCTGCGAATCTGGTCCCCGTCTTCTCTTGCGGTTTTCCCTTATTACGGCCTTCCGGGTGGAGACAAAAAAAAAATATCTCGCCCGTCCATTTTCCTGACGAGAGCTTCAGCCACAGTAACCCCAACCTTCAAGTAACCCCCACAGTAACCCCTTCAACGTCGGCGGAGGCGCGGCAGTGAAGGAGAGAGTGCGGGGATTGGCTGAGCAGGAGCGGTTGGTTTAAAAGCCGGTCGTGAGCAGCCAGCAACACAGACCTTCAAGGTCGGCGGAGGCGCGGCAGGTGAAACTAATTACTCAAATTATCAGCTAATATAATCAAGGTTTGCTCTCGGGGAGCGGCCTGTCGAGGGAAGGGCCTTATGAGAGAAGTGTGAGTCTTTGGCTCGAGAGTCTTCGGCGAGGAGGCTGAGGGAGAAGACTACGCCACAGTTGGAGAGAGGGAGAAGTGGTGAAGAAATGACCGCTAGGCTGATTCAGTGTGCTGCGTGCATGATGTGGGAGGTCAGGGACACTGATGGTGCCTCTGGCTCCTACACCTGTGGAAAATGTGTCCAGATTCAGCTTCTGAAGGACCGTGTTGCAGCACTGGAGAGGCAACTGGATGACCTCAGCTTCATCCGGGAAAACGAGAGATTTCTGGACAGGACCTACAGTGAGGTCATTACACAGAGGATACGGCAAGAGAGAAGGGGAGCGACGATGAGCAAGGAAAGGATGCTTGAAGTACAGGAGACCCCGGGAGATATACCTCTCGTAAACAGGTTCTCCCTCTTGGAAGCTGTCGGGACAGAAGACACTGCCAGCCTGAGAGGCGGTCAGGTCTGCGAGTCAACAATTGGCGCTGAAGCAAAGCCGAGGAGAGACGTCAGGCAGAGTCGTGGTAGTAGGGAACTCCATAGTGAGAGGTGCAGAAAGGGGTTTCTGAGGCAACAGGCGAGATTTGAGGATGGTGTGTTGCCTCCCTGGTGCCGGGATCCAGGATGTCATGGACCGATTGCAGGGAATCCTCAAGAGTGAAGGTGAACATCCGGAAGTGGTGGTGCATGTCGGCGCAAATAACGTGGGGAAGAAGAGGAATGACATTCTACAGCGCGACTTCAGAGAACTCGGGAGAAGGCTGAAAAGCAGGACTTCCAGGGTGGTTATCTCCGGTTTGCTTCCAGTTCCTCGTGCTGGAGTGGGCAAGAACAGGGAGATAATCGATCTGAATGTGTGGCTGAGGAATTGGTGCAGGAAGCAAGGATTTACATTCTTGGACCATTGGGGTATGTTTCGGGGTAAGGGTGAATTGTACAAAAGGGACGGGTTGCACCTTAATAAGCGGGGCACCAGCATTCTGGCAGGCAGGTTTGCCTCTGAAACACGGGTGTGTTTAAACTAAGTTGTGGGGCGGGGGGCGGGGCGGGAGGGGACGAACTGGAAATATAAGGATGGAGATAAAGGGAAAGTCAGAATAAGAAAAGTTAAGAAAGATAGCAGAATCAACAGAGCAGAAAGCTCAAGAAAGGATCGTACAGTATGGCCAAGTGAAACAGGAATTGATATGGGAGGTGAGGGGAGTAATGAATTAAAAGTATTACATATGAATGCACGGAGTATAAGAAATAAAGTGGATGAGCTTGAGGCACAGTTGGAAATTGGTAAGTATGATGTTGTGGGAATAACAGAGACATGGCTTCAAGTGGACAGGGCTGGGAAATGAATATTCAAGGGTATACGTCCTATCAAAAGGACAGACTGATGGGCAGAGGGGGTTGGGTAGCTCTGTTGGTGAGGAATGATATTCAGTCCCTTGCGAGGGGGGACATAGAATCAGGAGACGTAGAGTCAGTATGGATAGAACTGAGAAATTCTAAGGGTAGAAAGACCCTAATGGGAGTTATCTACAGGCCCCCAAACAGTAGTCTGGATGTAGCGTGTAAGTTGAATCAAGAGTTAGAACTGGCATGTCGCAAAGGTAATGCTACAGGTGTTATGGGGGACTTCAACATGCAGGTAGACTGGAGGAATCAGGTTGGTACTGGAACCCAAGAAAGGGAGTTTGTGGAGTTCCTCCGAGATGGATTCTTAGATCAGCTTGTACTGGAGCCTACCAGAGAGAACGCAATTCTACATTTAGTGTTGTGCAATGAACCGGATTTGATCAGGGACCTCGAGGTAAAGGAGCCATTAGGAGGTAGTGACCATAATATGGTAAATTCTAATCTACAATTTGAGAGGGAGAAGGAAAACTCGGAAGTGTCAGTATTACAGTTGAACAAAGGGAACTATGGAGCTATGAGGGAGGAGCTGGCCAAAGTTCAATGGAACAATACCCTAGCAGGGATGACAGAGGAACAACAATGGCGGGTATTTCTGGGAATAATGCAGAAAGTGCAGTATCAATTCATTCCAAAGAGGAAGACAAATCCCAAGGGGAGTAAGGAGAGGCCGTGGCTGACAAGGGAAGTAAAGGACAGTATAAAGATAAAAGAGAAGTATAACATAGTAAAGATGCGCGGGAAGCCAGAGGACTGGGAAAATTTAAAGAGCAACAGAAGATAACTAAAAAGGTAATATGCAAAGAAAAAAATGAGTTACGAAGGTAAAGTAGCCAAGAATATAAAGGAGGATAGTAAAAGCTTCTTTCAGTATGTGAAAGGAAAAAAAAAGTTAAGACCAAAATTGGGCCCTTGAAGACAGGAACGGGTGAATTTATGATGGGGAACAAAGAAATGGCAGACGAGTTGAACAGGTACTTTGGATCTGTCTTCACAAGGGAAGGCACAAGCAATCTCCCAGATATAATAGTGGCCAAAGGACCTAGGGTAATGGATGAACTGAAGGAAATTTTTATTAGATAGGAAATGGTGTTGGATAGTCTGTTGGGTCTGAAGGCTGATAAGTCCCCGGGACCTGATGGTCTGCATCCCAGGGTACTTAAGGAGGTGGCTTTAGAAATCGTGGACGCATTGGTAATCATTTTCCAATGTCCTTTAGATTCAGGATCAGTTCCTGTGGATTGAAGGGTGGCTAATGTTGTCCCTCTCTTCAAGAAGGGATGAAGAAAGAAAACAGGGAATTATAGACCGGTTAGCCTGACGTCGGTGGTGGGAAAGATCCCGCGGCTTTACTAATGAACTGAAACACTGAGGTGACCGGATATTTCACCGCGCTGATCACCTGATAACGTCTGACAGGCGCAATGCCCACGGTGACAGATTGTGAGTACATTAATGAATTAATATTTAGACCATATGTGGAAGTTAGTTTGTCCCGACAAATTGTATACAGTATGCTGCCACTGTAAATTGCCTTGAGGTTCGTCACAGCTCCAAATCAGCACGCAGCCCCACATGCACGTTAGGTTATCCCAGAGCAAGAATCATTTCACGGAATAACTGTCTCCGTATTTTTGTAAAAAGAAAGCAAAAACAGAGATTAATGTTCATATTGCATTTATTATGGAAGTCTGTATAAAGGGAAAAACCTTGAGATTTGATACACCGCCAAACCCACCGGCTTTCCCAAGTAAGTGTTCACCCCCGAGTCCGTCAACACACCCACTCTGCACATATCTACAAATTTGTGTGCACCCACAAATCCGTGCTCACCGACAAACCCACATTCAACCTTCAAGTCAGTGTGTACCCCAAAGCAACCGATGCCCCTGTTACGAGTTCTCGTTTCATTAACTTCGAGCGTCACTTTAAGAGGCGGGACAGACTGACGTCATGAAAGGCGGGGCTGATTTCTGAGTGACAGCCAAAGAGAGAGAGAGAATATTTATGAACCGTGTTTGTGCTCGAAAAGCCGGTGAATCAGCGAGTGAGTCTGTGACTCGGTGACTTTCCGGGGAAACCAGACATGGGTCTCCCCCATGGACTACTATCATCGGAAAGCATCGGGCCACGAGCTTGGGACAGGCACGTTGCAAAGTACGGACAACTTTGATAGTTCTCCCTGCCCGGAGAATTATTGAAAGATCGACACAGTGCCTGTGGCTAAAGTAACTGTCACTTTAATTGATCCTTTCGTGGATTTTGGAAGAATTAGTGGCATCACATTGGTTTCGTCTTCCCTTGTACAGTAGTCAAGGGGTGTTGTGACGACCACTCGAGTCAAAGGATACATCTGTATGGATTCGTGGGATTTTGACTTCGGACGGCGGTGCTGTCACTCAGTTTACTCAGTCTCACAATCCTCTCGTAACTACGTCTCAATATTATTAACACTGGATTCTTAGGACTGATTTTTGGGGAAAAAACTTTCCAGACATGTGCCTAAGCTTAACTGTTGGGAGCTACATACACATTTATACACACACTTTTTTCCCGTTTTTTTTTTGACTAATGTTTTATATATTAAGTAGTTACGAATAAAAATAGTCGTTTTACTAATGAAACCTGCTTCCGGCCGTGATCTATTATTGCGGGTCCTTTGTTAGATCGGAACAAACGTGCGGTGTTCAGTTTTGATCGTAACATCCCAAAATCCCAGTGCACTCACACATTCGCTGGCATACCCCCAAATCCGTACACATCCGTAAAGCCGCGTGCACCCCAAATCTGTAACCACCCCCAGATTCACCGACAAATCGGGAAACATGCGCACACCCCTAAATCGGTGCGTACTCCAAATCCGTGTTTACACCTACACATGAGACTATCGCAGAGCAGGAATCATTTCAGACACTTCACAAAACTGCTGCCTCCTCTTGAAAAGTGGCAAGAACAAAGTTTAAGTTCGAAACACGTCCGCAAACCCTAACTCAGTGTTCACCCCCAAATCAGTGTGCATCGCCAAATCCATGCGCACCCCAAACCTACCGACACCCCGAAATCCACCCACATACCCAGAACTGTTCGCACCCCAAACCTACCGACACCCCGAAATCCACCCACATACCCAGAACTGTTCGCACCCCAAACCTACCGACACCCCGAAATCCACCCACATACCCAGAACTATGCGCACCCCAATCCCGCTAACATCTCCACATGCACATTAGATTATCACAGAGCAAGAATCATTTCAAACACTCCACCTCAAATCAAATAGCAAGAACAAAGTTCAAACTTTGAAGTGCATTTGTTCGTAAAGTATCTATAAATGAAACAGCCTTGAGATTGATTACCCCCCGAAATCCACGGACTCCCCAAATCCGCCGAGACACCCAAATCTCTGCGTAGACCTAAATACGCCCAAATCTCTGTGCACCCTCAAACGCACAAAGCAGTGTGCACCCCCAAATTCACCAACACTCCAAAATCCGTGTGCACCCGATATTCATCAACATACCCTGAAACCTTCGCACATCCGCAAATCAATGTGCAGACCCATTTCCATGTGCACCCCCAAACCCGCTGACATCCTCACAAGCACATTCGATTATCCCAGAGCAAGAATCATTTCAAACAGTTCTCAAAATAAGTGCCTCCATCTTAAAACGTTCAAAATGCAAACTGCATTCATTTTTAAAGTGTTTCTGTATGTCTGCATCTCAGTGTGTTTATATGCGTCCTCGTATGCGTCTGTCCATCCTTTTATGTGTCTGTGTGTTTGTGTCAGACACCAGCTCGCAGACAGCGCTCGGTCTTTGTCGTGACGGCGTAGCTACTGAGAACACACGGCTATCCTGTCTACTCCACACTCCCCACCCCCGCCTGTTCTGAAGCACATAAAAAGGGAACAAACTGGCCTCTCCCGGAAAACACAAGCCTGGCCTGCTGCGTTCACCAGCAACTTTTATTTGTGTTGCAGTAAAGGAGGAACTGCTGAGAAGGCGACAGGCAGGCAAAGCGTTTTTTAGAAAGGGAGAAAGGGACAATAGGGGAGAGAAGAAGAGCACTGAGTGGGTAGGGTAGAGAGGATTGTGTGGAGGAAAGAGTACGGGAGTGGGGAAGAGAACCAATAAAGAGAGGACAGAGAGAAAGAGATTGAGGCTATATATATATTTAGTCGCTCTCTTTCGTTCTCTCATCTCTCCTCAACACTCCCCTCCCCCGCCTATTCTGCAGCACATAAAAAGGGAACAAAATGGCCTCTGCCGGAAACCACAAGCCTGGCCTGCTGCGTTCACCAGCAACTTTTGTGTGTGTTGCAGTAAAGAAGGAATTGGTGAGGAGGCGACAAGGAGGCAAAGCGTTGGTTAGAAAGGGAAATAGAGACAATAAGGGAGAGAAGAAGGGGAGTGAATGGATATGGTCGGGGAGAATATGTGGAGGAAAGAGTGTGGCAGTGAGGAAGGGAACGTGTGAAGAGAGGAGAGAGAGAAAGAGAGAGTGAGGAAGAGGGGAATATATGTGAGGGGAGAGGAGGAAGAAAACGGATGAGGGAGTTGGAGACAACAGGTGGGGAGAAAGTGATGGTGAGGGAACGGGGAAGAGGAGGTGGCGAGAGTGGGAAGGGGTGAAAATCGGGGCAGGTGAGCGGGCAGAGTTTGAGGCAAAGCGGAGGAATGAGCAATTTTTTTGGGAAAAGGGGTAAAGGACAATGGGAATATGGAGGGAGTGTGTGTGTGTGTGTGTGTGTGTGTGTGTGTGTGTCTACCTGTGTGATGTGGGTGTCTGTGTCTGTCTGCTCTTCAGCAACTCTAAACTCCCTGACCCTGATCGTCTCCCTTTCACCATGGATGTCCAGTAGCTATTCACTTCTATCCTCAGCAGGAAAGCCTTAAAACACATTGCATTCTTCCCGACAACAGACCCAACCAATTCCCATTCACCAACACTTTACTGGAGTCAGAGATCAGTATAACCAAGAAACAAACCCCTTTGCCCATGGAGTCGGTACCGAATTGTTATTCTGCCGAGTCCCATAACCGCAGCTGGACCATGGTCCTCAATACCCTCCCGTCCATGTACTGATCCAAACTTCTCTGCAATGAAATCCATAACTTCCACTGACAGCTCTTCCCACACCATCACCACCCTCTGAGTGAAGGGATTCCCACTCAGGTTCCTCTTAAATATTTCACATTTCACCCTTAAACTGCGACCTCTAGCTCTCATCTCACCCAACCTCAGAGGAAAAATCCTGCCTGCATTTACCGTCAACAACACTGATAATTTTGTCTGCATAGAAACATAGAAACATAGAAAATAGGTGCAGGAGTAGGCCATTCGGTCCTTCGAGCCTGCACCGCCATTTATTATGATCATGGCTGATCATCCAACTCAGAACCCTGCACCAGCCTTCCCTCCATACCCCCTGATCTCTGTAGCCACAAGGGCCATATCTAACTCCCTCTTAAATATAGCCAATGAACTGGCCTCAACTGTTTCCTGTGGCAGAGAATTCCACAGATTCACCACTCGCTGTGTGAAGAAGTTTTTTTCTAATCTCGGTCCTAAAAGGCTTCCCCTTTATCCTCAAACTGTGACCCCTCGTTCTGGACTTCCCCAACATCGGGAACAATCTTCCTGCATCTAGCCTGTCCAATCCCTTTAGGATTTTATACGTTTCAATCAGATCCGCCCCTCAATCTTCTAAATTCCAACGAGTACAAGCCTAGTTCATCCAGTCTTTCCTCATATGAAAGTCCTGCCATCCCAGGAATCAATCTGGTGAACCTTCTTTGTACTCCCTCTATGGCAAGGATGTCTTTCCTCAGATTAGGGGACCAAAACTGCACACAATACTCCAGGTGTGGTCTCACCAAGGCCTTGTACAACTGCAGTAGTACCTCCCTGCTCCTGTACTCGAATCCTCTCACTATAAATGCCAGCATACCATTCGCCTTTTTCACCGCCTGCTGTACCTGCATGCCCACTTTCAATGACTGGTGTATAATGACACCCAGGTCTCGTTGCACCTCCCCTTTTCCTAATCGGCCACCATTCAGATAATAATCTGTTTTCCTATTTTTGCCACCAAAGTGGATAACTTCACATTTATCCACATTAAATTGCATCTGCCATGAATTTGCCCACTCACCCAACCTATCCAAGTCACCCTGCATCCTCTTTGCATCCTCCTCACAACTAACACTGCCGTCCAGCTTCGTGTCATCCGCAAACTTGGAGATGCTGCATTTAATTCCCTCATCCAAGTCATTAATATATATTGTAAACAACTGGGGTCCCAGCACTGAGCCTTGCGGTACCCCACTAGTCACCGCCTGCCATTCTGAAAAGGTCCCGTTTATTCCCACTCTTTGCTTCCTGTCTGCCAACCAATTCTCCACCCACACCAATACCTTACCCCCAATACCGTGTGCTTTAAGTTTGCACACTAATCTCCTGTGTGGGACCTTGTCAAAAGCCTTTTGAAAATCCAAATATACCACATCCACTGGTTCTCCCCTATCCACTCTACTAGTTACATCCTCAAAAAAATTCTATGAGATTCGTCAGACATGATTTTCCTTTCACAAATCCATGCTGACTTTGTCCGAAGATTTCACCGCTTTCCAAATGTGCTGTTATCACATCTTTGACAACTGACTCCAGCAGTTTCCCCACCACCGACGTTAGGCTAACCGGTCTATAATTCCCCAGTTTCTCTCTCCCTCCTTTTTTTAAAAAGTGGGGTTACATTAGCCACCCTCCAATCCTCTGAAACCAGTCCAGAATCTAATGAGTTTTGAAAAAATTATCACTAATGCATCCTCCATTTCTTGGGCTACTTCCTTAAGCACTCTGGAATGCAGACCATCTGGCCCTGGGGATTTATCTGCGTTTAATCCCTTCAATTTACCTAACACCACTTCCCTACTAACATGTATTTCGCTCAGTTCCTCCATCTCACTGGACCCTCTGTCCCCTACTATTTCTGGAAGATTATTTATGTCCTCCTTAGTGAAGACAGAACGAAAGTAATTATTCAATTGATCTGCCATGTCCTTGCTCCCCATAATCAATTCACCTGTTTCTGTCTGTAGGGGACCTACATTTGCCTTTACCAGTCTTTTCCTTTTTACATATCTATAAAAGCTTTTACAGTCAGTTTTTATGTTCCCTGCCAGTTTTCTCTCTTAATCTTTTTTCCCCTTCCTAATTAAGCCCTTTGTCCTCCTCTGCTGAACTCTGAATTTCTCCCAGTCCTCAGGTGAGCCACTTTTTCTGGCTAATTTGTATGCTTCTTCTTTGGAATTGATACTATCCCTAATTTCTCTTGTCAGCCACGGGTGCACTATCTTCCTTGATTTATTCTTTTGCCAAACTGGGATGAACAATTGTTGTAGTTCATCCATGCAACCTTTAAATGCTTGCCATTGCATATCCACCGTCAATCCTTTAAGTGTCATTTGCCAGTCTATCTTAGCTAATTCACCTCTCATACCTTCAAAGTTACCCCTTTTTAAGTTCAGAACCTTTGTTTCTGAATTAACTACGTCACTCTCCATCTTAATGAAGAATTCCACCATATTATGGTCACTCTTACCCAAGGGGCCTCTCACGACAAGATTGCTAGTTAACCCTTCCTCATTGCTCAAAACCCAGTCTAGAATAGCCTGCTCTCTAGTTGGTTCCTCAACATGTTGGTTCAAAAAAACATCCCGCATACATTCCAAGAAATCCTCTTCCTCAGCACCTTTACCAATTTGGTTCACCCAATCTACATGTAGATTGAAGTCACCCATTATAACTGCTGTTCCTTTATTGCACACATTTCTGATTTCCTGTTTAATACCATCTCCGACCTCACTACTACTGTTAGGTGGCCTGTACACAACTCCCACCAGCGTTTTCTGCCCCTTAGTGTTACGCAGCTCTACCCATATCGATTCCACATCTTCCCGGCTTATGTCCTTCCTTTCTATTGCGTTAATCTCATGTTTAACCAGCAACGCCACCCCACCTCCTTTTCTTTCATGTCTATCCCTCCTGAATATTGAATATCAGTGAACGTTGAGCTCGCATCCTTGGTCACCCTGGAGCCATGTCTCTGTGATCCCAACTATATCATAATCATGAATAACAATCTGCACTTTCTATTCATCCACCTTGTTCCGAATGCTCCTTGCATTGACACACAAAGCCTTCAGGCGCTCTTTTACAACTGTCTTAGCCCTTATACAATTATGTTGAAAAGTGGCCCTTTTTGATGCTTGCCCTGGATTTGTCGGCCTGCCACTTTTACTTTTCTCCTTACTACTTTTTGCTTCTACCCTCGCTTTACACCCCTCTGTCTCTCTGCACTGGTTCCTATCCCCCTGTTGTGAACTAACCTCCTCTCGCCTAGCCTCTTTAATTTGATTCCCACCCCCCAACCATTCTAGTTTAAAGTCACCTCAGTAGCCCTCGCTAATCTCCCTGCCAGGATATTGGTCCCCCTAGGATTCAAGTGTAACCCGTCCTTTTTTTACAGGTCACGCCTGCGCCAATCTCCCTTCATTTTCCAAAACTAAATGGAATGAAGTCCTTACCTTTCTCTAAAGCTGGAGTCCTCAAGTCCCAGCAAACTGATTGTCAATTTTCTCTGCACTCTTTCAATTGTGTGGATAATGTTCCTTCAGGTGTCACGTACCCTGTGACGGGCTAAAGAACCAGTAGAAATGGAAAACACTTCAGAGTCCAGTATTGCTATTAACTAATAATATCTATTAGTAACTACGCAATACAGTAATATAAATGTGGATAAATCAAACTGGTTAACAATGATTATATATAAGTAAGTGTGAAAAATCTATATGAAAACCAAGCTTCTTCAAGTCTAGGGGTAAATAGATAGTCTTACGATGATGAGTGAAGCTCCGTTCGGTTCGTAGTATTGAGTTGAGTAGTGATGGAAAGAGAGAGAGAGGGAGAGATTTGAATCTTCAGATGAGATGACGCCTTCGATCTTCTCGTTGTCCTCTGAAGTCCTTTAAAAAGTCACCGACTGTGACCACAACAAAGGGGTCCGTCTTTCTGTGGTGGAATCATCACACAGTCAAGGGTGGACACATGGACAGCTCCTCATCAGTCACTCCGTTTTCCTCACTGCAAGAGCCACTGATCGATCCACCTGATCGATCCTCCAAAGACCCACTTTTTCTGTGGGCACAACAAATCTCATTCAGTGTCCAAAAACATGTGCCTGAGGTCTACCATCTGACCTCCTACTTGTCTCACTGTACTGAGTACCAACTGTCTCTCAAATAACTCCTCTTTCCTTTCTCTGTGTAATAATGAACTAGCAAGCCATGTCCTTCGAGAAGGTATAAACAACCTCCAGAGAAACTATAACATCGATTGTCCATCAAATAACGCCGCCCTCGGTCACCATAGCCACTTACAAGCTGCTCGGTGCTCTCTCTCTCTCTCCATCTCAGCAGAAATCCAAAAGTTATTCTCACTTCTTCCTCGTGCCTTAAAGTGACTGTCCAAAAGTGAGTCTTCGTCTCTCTCTCTCTCTCTCTTTCTTTCTCTCTCTCTTTTCAAAACAACATGTCGGTGTTAAATAACTCTCTCTCTCTCTTTTCAAAAGCACAGTTCATAGGGGTAATCGAGCACAGTTCATAGTGGTAATTTAGCACCCCGTCACACAGGCATGTAACAAAAACTACACACAATGCTCCAGATTAGGCCTCACCAACGTCTTATACAACTTCAACAGAACATCCCATCTCCTGTAGTCAATATTTAGATTTATCAAGTCCAATGTGACGAAAGCTCTCATTTCGACGTCATCTGCATGTGACGCCACTTTCAAGTAATTATGAATCTGTGTTCCCAGATCCCTCTGGTCTACCGACTCCTCAGGACCCGACTGCTCATCGTGTCTTCATGCACCCCCAAATCAGTGCGGACACCGAATCCAATCCTTTGATTATGAAATAATGTTTGATGAGTTCCCAGCAGTAAATCTGACCTGCTTCGAGAACGACCTGCTTTCAGACTCTCAAAAACCCAAAGGGAATCTGAACAAATTACATCTTCACATGGACAAATTTGCTGCACCCATTGTAAGCACGAAATGATGGCAACAGATTCTGTTGTAAATGCCGATAAATGGTTGGAATGTCATCTCTTCATTGTTACTTGCAAGTCATGTGTGACACAGCAACACCAACACTCCCAGATAAATATTATTTTGATCCTTCTGTAAAAATGGTTAAGGTATCCCAATAATTTCCTTAATATATACTGAACCAACAAATTCCCAGGCATAACAGAATCCTTAGACTTCATTAAATCATGTATCATGTAATCAACTAAAAGCATTGAAATAAACAGGGTGAGATTACCGAGAAGGCGACTGTGGGACATTTTGCATAACCCATATTTCAAGTGTGATAAGAACCCAGTCACCCAAAACTAAAAACGGTCTTCTTGTGAAGTTCCTCACAGTCCTCCAACACACCTTTAACAAGATGACATTTCCTCCCCCTTAAATTAATCCAGTATGTTAACATTTAATTCAACCGCCACAATTTCAACCAGTAAAGCCGAAACTGGGGACAACCTGACTGCACCACAACACAATCTTAAAGCCTGTGCTTGTATCACATCCAGACACAATAAAGTTGAAGGTGAAGCTGATCTATAAACCACAGCCATAATCAAGTACAGATCCAATTAAACAAACAAAATTGGTCAAAAACTATTTTCATGTAACACTCCAGAATACCCACAGAGATAACTGAGAGTATTTAATGTTTCTTTATATTTATCAATTATTTTCTGATCCGGTGCTTCCATGTCAGCTTATTATCCATTCACATACCTGGATATCTTACCACAGACAGATTTTATGGAGTTTGACCATATCATTTCAAATCAAGTGGAGGTCCATTAATCCTGTTTGTAAAACACATAAATTGTCTTGTAGCTATGGAACGTTAAATCTCATCTATTTGCTGACTTTTCAACCTTATTAATTGCTAATGCATCCTATATACAGTAAAATTGAAATTGCTACCTTGAATCCATAAACCTCCATCATCTGCATATAGTGATTTACGCACTCCAAACCTATCTCATAAAAAATATTAATAATTAAAATATGAAATAGTAAATACTGCCTTGTGAGATCCCAATCTATATCTCATAACAACCTGAATAGAACTTGCACACCCGTACCTGACACAAGACATACAATTTAAAAAAAAACCTCAGAAAAAGTTAGATAATCGGCCCTCCATCCTCATTTCCACAATTTCATAAAAAATCTTTCCTTCCATAAATACCATCTGCCTTTTGAATAGTAAAAATACAGCTATTACATCATTTATATTTAACTGCTTTCCTAATATCATCTTCCAAACATAAAAATGAATTCAATGTCGTACTTTCCCACCCATACCTTTACAAGACTATCAGAGGTTACAGCGGGACATTGATCGGATGTAAAACTGGACTGAGAAGTGGAAGATGGAGTTGAACCCAGATAAGTGTGAGGTGGTTCATTTTGGCAGGTCAAATATGATGGCAGAATATAGTATTAATGGGAAGACTCTTGGCAGTGTGGAGGATCATTGGGATCTTGGGGTCCGAGTCCATAGGACACACAAGGCAGCTGCGCAGGTTGACTCTGTTGTTAAGAAGGTATACGGTGTATTCTCCTTCATCAACAGAATTTAGGAGCGGAGAGGTAATGTTGCAGCTATATAGGACACTGGTCAGTCCCCACTTGGAGTACAGTGCTCAGTTCTGGTCGCCTCACTACAGAAGGGATGTGGAAACCATAGAAAGGTTGCGGAGTAGATTTACAATGATGTTGCCTGCATTGGGGAGCGTGCCATATGAAAACAGGTTAAGTGAACTCGGCCTTTTCTCCTTGGAGCGACGGAGGATGAGAACTGACCTGATAGAGGTGTATAAGATGATGAGAGGCATTGATCGTGTGGATAGTCAGAGGCTTTTTCC
Source organism: Mobula birostris (assembly GCF_030028105.1). Taxonomy (NCBI): domain Eukaryota; kingdom Metazoa; phylum Chordata; class Chondrichthyes; order Myliobatiformes; family Myliobatidae; genus Mobula; species Mobula birostris. The sequence goes on along the minus strand of NC_092389.1, from coordinate 56,705,253 downwards.
CAGGGCTGAAATTGCTGCCACAAGAGGGCACAGGTTTAATGTGCCGGGGAGCAGGTACAGAGGAGATGTTGGAGATAAGTTTTTTACTCAGAGAGTGGTGAGTGCGTGGAATGGGCTGCCGGCAACGGTGGTGGATGCAGATAAGATAGGGTCTTTTAAGAGACTTTTGGATAGGTACATGGAGTTTAGAAAAATAGAGGGCTATGGGGAAGTCTAGTAATTTCTATGATAGGGACTTGTTCGGCACAACTTTGTGGGCCGAAGGGCTTGTATTGTGCTGTAGGTTTTCTGTGTTTCTATGTAAGGCATCCAAATAAAAACAATTAGAAAAAAATGTACAATAGCCCCCTCAATTGCATTTCCAAATATTGATCAAAAGTCTGTCCTTCAATAGATATCATTTGCATTTTCAAGATCAAAAAATATTGCTATTACATCTTTATTTAACTGCGCTTGCCTAATATGATCTTCCAAACCTAAAACTGATTCCAATGTTATTCTAGTCTTCCGAATTCCTCTCTGATAAAATGTGAAATCACCTCTTTTATCAAAAATATAATGGTACATGGAGCTCAGAAAAATAGAGGGCTATGGGGAAGCTTAGTAATTTCTAAGGTAGGGACATTTTCGGCACATCTTTGAGGGCGGAAAGGCCTGTATTGTGCTATAGGTTTTCTATGTTTCTATGTTTTTAAACACTCGACTACCATACATTCCACACGTTTACATAAAGGAGACATTATTGCTGTTGGCCTGTAACAAGGAGGATCAGACAGGGAGCTCCAGGTATTAGAATGGGCACTACTACAACCATTTTCCATGAGGAAAGTAGATGGCTAAACCTCAAAATACGATTCAAAATGTTAATATTTTCAAAAAGGGAAATTTGATACATACCTGTTGAATCAAGAATTTCTGCTACAAGTTCCTCATACATTTTGTTCCCATTCACAACTCTATACCCTGCCCTTTTCCTTATAAACCAGGCAACACCACCTCTCTGCCAACTAACCTGTCAAGCCAAGCGACAATATAATCCTGCACAGGAATAAAAACATAAAATGTGCAGGTTTCCTGAACAGATATAACATCGGAAGAATCTGACAAATCAGAAATAAACTTCTTAAAGACTTGACCATTTCATTGCAATATTTTAATCTTGTTATGGACGTTCACAAGTAGACTGGGATACAGATACCCCACCCAACAAATCTTCATTTAAAGCTTCCCACAAAACACCAGTTACACCAAGATACCGTTCTGCAGCTTTCACAATAATTTTTACTCCCTCAGGAGGACGAGATGTTTGAGCAGTTCAATTCACCACATCGGTTGTAAACATCACAAACTTCATTTTATCCGGCAATAAAATATCTTTGATGAGAGAACGGTGATGCGACATATATCCGCTGACGTCACAGTCTGTTCTCTGACTGGGAACACTTTACCCAGTTTACCTGCTCTACTTGCTCTACTTGTCCTTGAACAGGTCCTTCTGCTCACTGTGTTGTTCTGAACCAACTGAACCGGTCATTTCATGCCTTACTAAACCAATCCCTCTGCCTACACAAGGTCCACATCACTCCATTCTCCACACATTCAGGTGGTATCTAATAACCTCTATCACATCTGCCTCAACCACCACCCCTGACATTCATTCCAGACACTCACCACGATGGGTATGAAAAACAAAACTTGAATCGCAAATCTCCTTTCAACATTCTGCGTCAAGTTTTTAACATCATTGTCTTTTGTAACTGTTTTTTTAAACAGCAACTGTGCAGAGAAAAGATACAAAGTTACACTAAATTGCAAAATAAATAGTGCAAAAAAAACAAGTATGAGGTGGTGTTCCCCCTTTCTCCTGAAGTGCATGCCCTCTGGCATTGCATATTTCCTCCTTCGAGAGAACTGAAATGCCGGCTGTCCACTCTGACCGTGCCTCTCATGTTCCTGTTAACGTTTGTTAACAGCCTGCGGTTGGTTACTGTGACTGTGTCTTTAAGAGCGCCTAAGCGAGGCGGGACTATGACGTCAGTCACAGGCTGACACTACTGACTGTGAGCTGAACCACAGGGAGAGAGAGAGAGACTTTTCAGTAGTCGCAGCAGCAGCAGCAGAGAGAGAGAGAGAGGAGAAAGGAGACCAGCTGCTGAATCTTCAGCTGGTCACTGCGATGGTTTGAAACTCTTTCAAGCCCAGAAGATTGGGTTAAGTATCGGCACACGGGGCGCAACAAATGTGGGACTGACACTTCGTATAATCCAAAGGAGTGGAATTTGTTTGGGATATGCTGTGGAGACCACTTATGTGTTAACCCCTGCCTGCGTATGTTGTGTGGTAATCACTTGAAGGTGATATCCCTGTGACAAGTCACTTTCGGTGATAAATTGTATGTGGATTTGGAACGACGACGGACAAGATCTTCGACGACAACACTTTTGTTTACCTGTGGGATTCGACGTGACCACCTTTTCCCTGCGTTTCACCCTGGATTACAAATATCTCTCTCCTATCACTTATTCCGCGGATGACTGCACTTTCCCGACTTTATCATCTCAAGAATTTAAGCCCCATTCCCTCAAGCTCGATATGGTTCGGGAGCCATATTTTATACATATAAGACTGTTAATTTGGTTAAGTTACAATATTATAAGTAGATACGAATAAAGATAGTGGTTTTAACATTAAAACCTGACTCAGTGTGAAATTTCTTGCTGCCGATTTGTTTCTAATTGTTACAGTTCGTAACACGTTTGTCGCAGCTCCCTGGGCCACTGCCGCTCCAGAGAAAATTCCCCGAGATTGTCCAGTCTCACTTTATCCAGGCAGAATCCTGTTAAGCCTCTTCCACTCACTATCCGAAACCTCTGCATTATTGCTATATTAGAATGCAATTCTCCAGATGCAACATAACTTCCTGACACTGGAACCACTCTCTGCAAGTTATAAAATCAGTTTCCAAGACCCCTCTGTAGATCAACACCATCCAATCTCATCCCATGAATATAACAGCAAAGAGATAATGCTGAGACATTAATCAGGCCACACTTGGAGTATTGTCAATAGCGTTGGGGCGCCATAGCTCAGAAAGGATGTGTTGTCATTGGAGAGAGTCGAATGGAGGTTCAGAAGGATTATTTTGGGAATGAAGGGGTTAACATATGAGGAGCATTTGTCAACTTTGAGCATGTAAAGCCTGGAATTCTGAAGAATGCAGAGGGGATCTCATTAAAACCTGCTGAATGTTGAAAGGACCAGATAAGGTGGATGTGGAGAGGATGTTTCCGACGGTGGGGCTATCAAGATCTAGAGGGCACATCCACAAAAATGAGAGGCCACCTTTCCAAACAGAGTTAAGGTGGATTGATTGATTGATTGATTATTTATATATATATCAGCCAGGGAGTATTGGATCTGTGGAATGCTCTGCCTCAGAATGCAGTACAGGCCAGACTGTGGGTATATTTAAGGCAGAAGTTGATAGTTTCCTGATCGGGGAGGGCATCAATGGCTATGGCAAGTGGTCAGGTGCATGGGGCTGGGTGCGATCCGGGATCAGCCGTGACAGAAAGGCAGCAGACTCGATGGGCTGAATGGCCTAATTTTGCTCCTATGATTTATGGACTTATGGACACAAACCCCCTCAATCATGATGAATCTCCTCTGCAGTCTTCAGGCACATAACATCCTTTGTACAGAATGCTGAGCAGAACTAGATACAACTTTTCAAAAACTTTAGCAAGTCAGGCAGCATCTGTTGAGGGGAATAGAGTCGATATTTGAGATAGAACCCCTTCCTTACAGCACTGACACAGACCCTTCGGCCCATCTTTTCCATGCTGTGCTGGTGTCCATTTAAACTAATCCCTCTGCCTGCCTTTGACATAGAACATAGAAATCGACGGCATATTACAGGCCCTTCAGCTCACAATGTTGTGTCCATCATGTAATCTATTCTAGAAACTGCCAAGGATTTCCCTATCGTATAGCCGTCAATTTTTCCAAGCTCCGTGTACCTATCTAAGAGTCTCTTACAATATCCTATAGTACCAGCGTCTACCACAGTCACTGGCAGTGCATTCCACACCCCATCCACTCTCTGTGTGAAAAACCTACCACTGACATCCCCCCTGTACCGACTTCCAAGCACCTTAACACTATGTCCCCTCGTGTTAGTCATTTCACTCCCTCTTTCGTATCCACATTCTTTTTGTAGTGAGGTGACCAGAATTGAACACAGTACTGCAAGTGGGGACGAAATGTCTCCTAATATAGCTTCAACATTCCCTCACAGCTCTTGAACTCAGTCCCACGGGCGATGAAGACCATCACACCAGACGCCTTCTTAACAACACTGCCAACCTGCACAGCAGCTTTGAGTGTCGTATGGACACGGACCCCAAGATCTCTCTGAGCCTCCACGCTGCCCAACTGTCTTACCATTAATGTTATATTTTGTGATCAACATTGATCTGGCGAAATGAACCAGCTCACACGTATCTGGGTTGAACTCCATCTGCCACTTCTCAGCCCAGTTCTGCATCCTATCTATTTCCCGCTGTAATCTCTGACAACCCTCAGACTACCCACAACACGCCCAACTATTGTGTCAGTAGTGGTTGTTTCTGGGAGTTGTAGTCATATGCTTCGTCTCCTCGCTCGCTCCCTGTAAAAACATTCTTCTCAGCCATCAGAGACATCACCGAACCAGATTCACCGAGGCGTCGAAGGAGAACCGCACCCGTCCCTGTAGACGCCGAAGCCGGCGACCACCGACAGCAGCGCCTCGCGAAAATCCGCCATGGCGATGGAGCGGAAGAGGAGGGCAGATTTCCACCAGCCTATGGTAGCTCAGACCCAGCTCTAACCCCTGATTCCATTGGTTGAGGTTCCTGTCGGTCAAATGAGAACTCACACGGTGAGTAGTTAATGTAAATGTCAGTCAGCCTTCCTGTCTTTATGAGCTTGAGTTTGCATCTCTATCTGGGGGACAGGAAGACACGTATAGGCAATTCAAATTTTGGTGAAGCAAATTGGGAGAAATGTAAGTTTTTATGTGATGATGCATCAGTCTCCGAGTGACATTATTAAGAAAAAAAGGGCACAGGCCGTGGTGAGGAAGGTGGTGATTTACTGGAGGTCACCTTGACATAAAATTTGAAGGGATATTTAACTTGGAGATGTTCGGGGTATGATTAAGAAAATGGGGGGATTTGAAATGATCTGAATATTTCAGAATTGATTAGTGAGGGCAAAATGATTGTTACTGAAACGGGGAAAGATGTGTCACTGGCTGGGTCATGTGCTGCTATTCATAATCAAGATAATTTCAGTGAGGAAGTTAACCAATGTAGGGATATGTTTCTGAGTGAATACTGATACGTTTCTGAGTGAATACTGTACCCTGTTGTGTTGGAATTCAGCTGTAGCAATGATAGTGTCACTAACGTAGAGTTTTCTTTGTAGGAATTTAAGAAGTCTACTATGAATGCAGGTCAGGCGCCCCAGGGAAGGGTGATACATGTAATTGTAATTCTCTCATGAAAATATTAAATTTTTGAATCATGTTTATATGTTGGGCCACCTTCCTCCCTCATGGAATATGGCAGCAATTGTGCCTGCTCTGAAACCTGTGGAGATCCCCGACTGATCCTTCCAGTTTACATAAATGAGACATTAACGAAATAAACCCATAACTCTTGGCTTATATCATTAATGTCTCATCTATGTAAACTGACGGAATGTATGGTAATCGAGCGCTTCAGTTATATTTTGGAAAGGAGAGATAATATAACGTTTCATTAGAGTGGATTTTGGAAGGGGAGAATGACATTAGATTCAGTTTTAGGTTTGGAAGACGATAATAGGAGAGCACAGTTAAATAAAGATTTTGTAATGTCAGATTCTTTTACATTATAACACATTTGATATGTTATGGAAGGAAGGAATTTTGATTAAATTTTGGACATTAGAAATTAGAGGAGATTGCATAATTTATCTGAGTTTTTTTTATTTGGACGGGCAGTGCAGGAATGGTTGGGCGTGTGTTTCTACGAGATAGAGAATGGGACCCCACAAGGCAGTATTTGTAGCCCTTCATTATTTAATATTATGATAAATTATATGTTCTCTGAGATAGGTACTCTAGTGGGTTAATTACTAAACGCAGATGATGTAGCTTTATAGTTTGGAGGTAGTATTTCAATTTTACTGTAAAAAGGATGCAATTTACAATTAATAGGTCAAACACTGGGCAAATAGATGAAGATTTTAAGTTTTCAGTCACTAAAACAGGTTATGTGTTTTACAAACAGCATTAATAGACCTGCACTTGATTTGAAATTCTATGGTCAACCTCGTGAAAGTATGTCAGTGGTGAGATTTCCAGGCATGTGGATGGATAATAAGCTGACATGGAAGCACCATATCAGTAAAATAATTGATAAATGTAAAGGAGCATTAAATATCCTCAGGCATCTGTGTGGGTGTTCTTGGAGTGCAACATTAAAATCTTTGTTGACCATTTATATTTGTATAATTCAATCTGTTCTTGATTCTGGCTGTGTGGCTTATGCATCAGATTCATGTTCAACTTTAAGATGTTTGGGTGTGATACGAGCACAGGCTTTAAGATTGTGTTGTGGTGCAGTAAGGTCGTCTCCTGTTTCGGCTTTCCTGGTTGAAATGGGACAATTGCCCTCACGGTGACAGAGTTTGAAGTTAATGTTAACAAATTGGGTTAATTTGAGGGGGCAAAACAATTATCATCCTGTGCCAGAGGACTGTTGGGAACATCACAAGAAGATTGTATTTTGTTTCAGGTGACTGGGTTCATATCACGCTCGGAACATGGCTGTATTTGATGATACAATATGTCCCACTGTAGCTTTCTCGGTAACCCAATTTTGTGTTTCTTTTTGTCCCAATGACTTTAGTTAATTTTAGGTTACACAACTGGATTCTGTTCTGCCTGAGAGACTGTTGGTTCGTGAGTATATTAATGAAAGTTATTATCATACAGTAACCATTTTTACAGATGGATTAAAACATAATTTAACTGGGAATAGTGTGGCTGTTTTGTTGTTGTGTGTGCCTGAATTGTAAGTAATGATAAAAAAATCACTCACCAGACAGTTATGGGTATATGAAGCAAATTCTTTGCCATCATTTTAGGCTTACAGTGGGTAGAGGAAATTGGTCCTTACAAACTTGTAATTTGTTCAGAATCCTTTTCGGGTTTGATGAGCCTTAAAACAGGTCATTCTAGCAGTGGGTCAGATTGACTGTTGGGAAATCGTCAAGCAGTATTTCATGTACAAATTTGGTTTATATGTCTGCACCTTATGGGCCCTGCACAGCGCACTGGTGAGGGAAATGATGGGTTTGACTGTTTAGCAACACAACCTGTTAAAAGTTCAACTGTGGATATAGACCTTCCACTTAGCAAATCTTAGCTTAGGGGTTGGTAGTGTTAAGAGTTAGGGACTTATGGCAAGACTTGTAGGATACAGGACAGGCACGTTCACAGAATACATCAACCAGTTGGGTTTATAGGAGAAGGGCTAAAAACAAGAATGGAAGAAATGATATTGACACGACTTAGAAATGCCCACACGATGTTTAATTATGCCTTGTATCTAATTGGAAAACATCATTCTGTGTCTTGTACATTTTGTCATTATGAAACTGGTAAACACATACTATTTCAGTGTCAGATCTGGCTGAAAAAAAATCAAATGCAGTCTTCAGTACAATCTTTGGTGGGATTCGTTGTTTTCAGATAAAAAAAAAACTTTATTAAGTTAAGGGACTGGCTTTAAATTAATTCGCAGTATTGAACCGGCAAAGGCATATAATAACGGTAGCGTCACAATTATATCGGGGACATCAATGTGCAAAGGGTTGGGAAAATCAGGATGTTGTTCGATCACGATAGGGCATTTGTTGAATGCCTACGAGACGGCTTCTTAAAGCAGCTTGTGTTTGGGCTACTCGGGCAAAGGCCGTCTTGGATTGGGTGTTGTGTAATAACCCTGATCTTATTTCGGAGCTGAAAGTAAAGGAACCCGTCAGAGGCAGCGATCATAATATAATTGAATTCATACTGCAATTTGAGAGGGAGAAGCCCAAGTCACATGTATCAGTCTCACAATGGAATACAGGGAATTACAGAGGCACCTTCACAGAGGTGCTGAAGCATCTGGGAATAGATTACAAGGCACAGGAGAGACATGTCCCACAGAAGAATTTCTCAGATGGCAGGGGTAGGAATCCATGGCTGACAAGGGAAGTTAAGGACTGCGTGTTACCTAAGGAAATGGCATATAACGTAGCAAAGGTGAGTGGGATGTTGGATTATTGGGATGCTCTTAAAATGCAACAAAAGGCAACGAAAAAAAGCCATAAGAATGGTAAAGATGAAATATGAGGGCAAACTAGCCAAAAATATAAAGCAGGATAGTAAAAGTTTAGTTTTCAGTTACATGAAGAGTGAAAGGGAGATAAGAGTTGATACTGGACCACAGGAAAATGATGCTGGTGAGGTAGTGATGGGGGACAAAGAAATGGCAGATGAACTTAATAAACCCCTTTCATCAATCTTCACTGTCTTTTTCTGTCAGCTCCGCCCCTACTTGTCTCATTTAACCTGTGACAGTACGGGTGGACTTTAGGACCCGGGGGAGCTCAGGACCCGCCGCCCCGCGGCTGCTGCTGAATACGCGGTGTTTCTGTTCTGTTGTCGGATGCGGTGAACGAGTTAAAATTAACTGATCAATAATTCTCATCTCGTGTTTATTTCACTCTCCGCGCACTTATATTTACAGGGACTTTACTCCTGACGCCATTCCCGGGACCCGATCCGTTTACAGACCCGGTGCGCAACCGGAGCAGATTCTCAGCCACTGGTTTACATGCCGAGTCCGGCAGAAAGGATAAAATTTCCCCGTGAATTTATTCCCAGTGAAGGTGTGGAGATGGGACTTGGTCTCCGCGTTGTAAAATGAAACTGTCCCGGACTGGGATCGGCAGGGAGACGGGACTCAGGGGAGGGGAGAACATCGATCACGTCACAATCCCGCCCGATGACCCAGAATCCGGTCTCCGGACTCAGTCTGACCCGTCTCTTCCTCTCCTCAGACTCTGCGGCGACTCCCAGACACCAGACCCGATTCCCCGTCACCTCCACCTCCCAGTAATGTCTCCCCGATGTGAATCCCTCCGATCCCAGCACACAAGGCCAGTTTGTGAATCTCTTCCTGGTGTCAGAGACTGGGGGGAGAAGCAGAGTATTAGACAGTGTCCGGGGATCGGGGGGAGGCTCGGGGAGCGCGGCCCCGGGGATCGGGGGGAGACTCGGGAAGCGCGGCTCTGAGGATCGGGGAAAGGCCGCTGGTCCTCAGGCGAAGTCCGGTGGCCGACACAAACCTTTCCCGTGGTTTGACTCGACGAAAGCGGATGGACAACGAATGTCTCCCCAAGGGTTTTCCGTTGGACGGAGAGCAGAGATTTCCCGATCAAACAGATACGAGATGCTGGAGGAACCGAGCGGGTCAGGCAGCGTGTGCAGTCTGCGTTTCAGGTCGTCATCTTCCCCCAAGAACACAAATAAATAGGGGAGATAGACAGCAGTTTAGTTTTTTTTTGAGTTTAGAGTTTTTTTTTCTCTTTATAAAATACCTTTTTCATGGTTAGTTACTTAGTGATTGGGAGGTTAAACTACATTTGTTACGTGGAACCTGTGCTTGTACATGCTAACCGTTATTAATGTAATCCCGCAAACACGAGGAATTCTGCAGATGCTGGAAATTCAAGCAACACCCAACAAAGTTGCTGGTGAACGCAGCAGGCCAGGCAGCATCTCTAGGAAGAGGTACAGTGGACGTTTCGGGGTGAGACCCTTCATCAGGACTAACTGAAGGAAGAGTTAGTAAGAAATTTGAAAGGGGGAGGGGGAGGGGGAGATCAAAAATGATAAGAGAAGACAGGAGTGGGAGGGATGGAGCCAAGAGCAGGACAGGTGATTGGCAAAAGGGATATGAGAGGATCATGGGACAGGAGGCCCAGGGAGAAGGAAAAGGCACGGGGGGGGGGACCCAGAGGATGGGTAAATGGTATAGTCAGAGGGACACAGGGAGAAAAGGGAGAGAGAGAGAAAGAATGTGTGTATATAAATAAATAACGGCTGGGGTACGAGGAGGAGGTGGGGCATTAGTGGAAGTTAGAGAAGTCAATGTTCATGCCATCAGGTTGGAGGCTATCCAGACGGAATATGAGGTGTTGTTCCTCCAACCTGAGTGTGCCTTCATATTTACAGGAGAGGAGGCCGTGGATAGACATATCAGAATGGGAATGGGATGTGGAATTAAAATGTGTGGCCACTGGGAGATCCTTAATTAAAATGTGTGACCACTGCGCACAGACATACATGTAGTCACACATCGAGATACACACACTGACATGCAGACAGACACAGATATACACATCAAACAGAGAGAAAGGGCACTGTGCTGCACACTAACACACAGAAACCCGAAAGAAACAACAGCAGGATCAGATACGCAACAACAGGTACAAGCATACACAACAAACAGAGTCACACAATAGCAGGCACACATACTCATGCAATGGCAGACCTAGGCACTGACAGTTATAGTCGCAATCATTATCGGACTCCCACAGGTAGACACAGACGCACACACATGTACACAGACTCTGCAAACAACACAAGAACACACATACACACACACACACACACACACACACACACACACACACACACACACACACATACACACACACACACACACACACACACACACACACACATATACGCACACGTCTCACATACTTTCACACACAGACATGGACATGCAATCACACAGTCTCAGACTCTGTGGTCATATTCAGACACACACATTGTCACGCACATATTCACAAACACCACTGACAAAAGCATAAACACACGGATAGTCACAGCAACACAAGAACACACACACACACACACACACACACACACACACACACCGCGCACAGACGGCCAAACATAAACACGGACGCAGGCACACATAGAGAAACTCAAAAGCACACACACATACAGACGCAAACAAATAGTGACACACACACACCCAAAGACGTATACAGTTTCACATACAACTGGCCACCCACACTGACAAACAAAGACGGACAAAGGCTAGTACACAGACAGCCTACGAAACAGAAATACAGACTGATACTGCCAGACACAGACAGACGAATATACAGACCAATAGAAAAACAAACTGAAACTTGTAAAAACTCACACGAATAAACACCAGACGCGCTGCGCGCCACACACACACACACACACACACACACACACACACACACACACATAAACGCACACATACAGTCAAAGGCATAAACACATAGACACACACCCACGGATGTACACACATCGATAACTGAACTTTCTTCTCCGCCTCTCCAGCTCTCTGTCGTGTTTTATGTCCCTACGGTGTGTTATTATCAATCCACACCCCCAGCTTAGACTGCTGAGTTTGCAAGCCACGGAGTGCAGCTCGGGGTGGGTCCTGGTGAGGTTACAGGGTGTTATGATTCAGCCATACTCACCCCCAGCTTTGCTGAGATTGCAAGCCACGAGTGCAGCTCGGGGTGGGTCCTGGTGAGGCTGATGGTGATAGCGTTTTTTCAGTAGAGGAGGTCATGGACTGACGTGCCGGAATGAGAATGGGAAGTAGAATTGAAATGTGTGTGTTGATTTGATTTCCAGCATCTGCAGTTTCTTTTCGTGCTTGCGGTTGCATTCAGATGAGGTGCGATCGGAATTGGTGCAGAATGGTGGAGCGAAGGTGTTTCTCTCAGTCGATCGGCTTTACCGATTCCTCAACTGCTGGAGAAAAGTCGCAGCGAGACAAGCAATAGGTGATAATCTGTGTCTGATGGTATTTGAAACAATGTTCCCTTTGCTGGATGAACGCTACTCGCAATTTACAGCCCTGAGTACATCACATTATCCATTGTTTGCCGTTTCACAAATAATTCACTGAATTAGTAATTATCTGTCACTGTGGGGTTGCACGTCTGACGTAATCGGTTTGGGAATAATTTGAAAATCTTTATTTATAAATCTGCTGAAGTCTGTCCCTGTGGAGTCGCTAAACGGTATTAAAACCCCAGGCTTTTGCTGCTTTAGCATTTCATTCCGACAGATCGCCTGCAGAACAGGGTGTCGAATTACTGGGCACAGAAAATGTCTTCAATGTGGCATAGTTATAGGAGTGTGCAAACAATATTGTACGTGTTCATTGCTGTCTTTGGAGTTCCTGGTCAGTGAGTGGATTTCATGTTTGGTATTTATGTGTGTTTACCGGTGTGAACTCTTTATGATCATTTGACAAGCTTCCAACTTGATGACCAAATCCGCCACAGATATCGATCTTGTCAATTTGAAATGCTGATTTTGCATATTTAATGACAAACAAATCAAATAGTCTGTCTCTCCGCCGCAACCGTTCGACTCGGACGTCTTTTTTCCTGTATTTAAAGACACCTTTTCCACAGTAGTCCCAGTGCAGCTCTCTGACTGGATGGGCTTTGATGGGAATTCGTCCAGATTTATACCCGGCTGGAGAAAGGCACTTTCATCCGAAGATGGGACTGGGAGGGATTTACATTGTGAAGTTCACTATTTCTGAGAAATTGATCAGATTGACCATCTGATCCTGTGTTTTACGTTTCCCTTTGGAGATTATGTCAATCGGATTCCACTGCCCGTTGTTCAATAATTGGGTTTAATCACCTCAGTCAGTGTCCACAGACACCCTGAACTGTTTTCTCCAAGTGCACTGCGCTGTAGAATTGATGTAAATTAATTAATTAATTAATTAGTTCAGTAATGGAGCCATCAGCTTCTGTTTACTAAATTGAGCCGGCTTTCCCTTTGAGATCCACCGTAAATTGGGGCATCATTTCATCCTGAAGAAGGGTCTTGGCCCGAAACGGTCAGTGTTTGTTCAATTGCATAGATGTTTCTTGGGCTGCAGAGTTCCCCCAGTAATTTGTGTGTGTTGTTTCCCTCCGGATGCCCCAGGCCCACCTGATGCCGTGTTTCTCGTGGTCTGCTCATTCACGGCTAAATCAGTGTAACCGGTTCCATCAGGGATGGAATCAGAATTCGCACCGATCAGTGTCGTTCATGCAGCTCGGTTTTAGCACCGACGGTTAGTCACACAACGTCTTGTTGGCACAGTGAGGAAAACATTTCAAATATATTGTGATCCGTGTCAGATGTTAGATTTGCAGCCGTTTACACATTCTGGCACTTCTGTTCTTTAGCCGAAACCCGGTCCTGTGTTAATTCCCGTAAAGTCTGCTCAGTAATGCCCAGTGCCTGTTCTCTCGTCTCGCTCTCTGTCTCTGTTGGTCTGTCTGTCTGACTCTCTCCCTCTCCCCCCCCCCCCCCTCTCTCTCTCTCTCTCTAGTGAACTTACTGGCGATTGTGATCCTGTCCCGCCGGAAGTGCGGCCTCTCTACCTGTACCACTCGCTACCTGGTGGCCATGGCAGCGGCCGATCTACTGACTATTATCTTCGAGATCATTTTGTTTCGAATTAAGAAATATTACTTCATGTCCAGTTTTCTAAACATTACCCCCATGTGCAGCGTTATCAATGTACTCAGGTACGCAGCCACGGACTGTTCTGTCTGGTTCACCGTCACTTTCACCTTTGATCGGTTTGTCGCCATTTGCTGCCAGAAGCTGAAAACAAAATATTGCACCGGGAAAACTGCGGCTGTGGTTCTAACAACAACCGGCGTACTGTACTGTCTGAAAAACATTCCCCGCTACTTCCTTTGGCAACCCACAGTGATCATCGACAATGTGTGGTGGTTCTGTAAACTCAGGGACAAAGTTATCACTGACCCCGGGTGGGTAGCACAGGCTTGGGTGGAGAGTGTTTTAACTCCTTTGCTCCTTTTTGTTGCGATCCTGCTGCTCAACGCTCTGACAGTCAGGCACATTTTAGTGGCCAGTCGGGTCCGTAAGGGGCTGAAGGGTCAGAGCAAGGGGGAGAACCGCAGTGACCCGGAGATGGAGAGCAGGAGGAGATCTGTGGTTTTACTTTTCACTCTATCGGGCAGCTTCGTCTTACTGTGGATGACACTGATCGTAAATTTCATATATTATCAGGTCAAAGCAATCGGTTTCAATTTCAATGATTCTGAATGGATATTTCACGGTTTCGGCGTTTTGCTGAGGAATTTTAGCACGAACACAGTTATTTACGCAGTGACTCAGTCGAAATTCAGGGAGCAGGTGATCAGCGCGGTGAAATACCCGATCATTTCTGTGCTACAGTTGATTAATAAAGACGCGCCCTGAGCGCAACCCAGATATAGCTTCAATGTATCCCGTCCGGGCTCCAGATCTTCTCATTCACCGTCTCGTCTCCAAGCTATTATTCCGTGGCGGTCGTCTTATTGACCGGGAGCAGCAGTGCTGTGGACCGCGAGAAAATGGAGGGTGATAGGAAAGTGCTTGCAACAGAGAGACGTCTGGGATTGGCTGAGTGGAGCGCTGGAGTGCTTCGTGGGGGCTGGATAAAGAGAGATTGAGAGATCGTGAAAGATTGTTGCGTGTGTGTGTGTGTGTGTGTGTGTGTGTGTGTGAGAGAGAGAGAGAGAGAGAGAATGAATGTGTGTGTGTGAGAGAGATAGGGAGAGAGAGAATGAATGTGTGTGTGTGTGTGAGAGAGAGAGAGTGTGAGTCTGTGTGTGTGAGTGTGTGCGTGTGAGTGTTTGAGTGTGTGTGTGTGTGTGTATGTGTGTGTGTGTGTGTGTGTGTGTGTGTGTGTGTGTGTGTGTGTGTGTGTGTGCGAGCGCGCGCGCGCGTTTCGGTGCGTTTGAGAGAGTGCTGAGAAGGTTTACGAAGATGCTGCCAGGACAAGGTGATCGATGTTATAGGGAGAAGTTGGCCAGGTATCAAACTCAGCATGCTTGTCACTAAACCCAATCTCATCTTTAACATAGAAACATAGAATTATAGAAAATAGATGCAAGAGTAGGCCATTCGGCCCTTCGCGCCTACACCGCCACTCAGTACGATCAGGGCTGATCATCCAACTCAGAACCCTGTA
The DNA here is from genome assembly GCF_030028105.1 of Mobula birostris. Classification (NCBI taxonomy): domain Eukaryota; kingdom Metazoa; phylum Chordata; class Chondrichthyes; order Myliobatiformes; family Myliobatidae; genus Mobula; species Mobula birostris. The sequence goes on along the minus strand of NC_092389.1, from coordinate 56,690,113 downwards.
CTTGTCTTCTCTCCATACCCCCTGATCCCTTTAGTTACAAGGGCTATGTCTAACTCCCTCTTAAATATAGCCAATGAACTGGCCTCAACTGTTTCCTGTGGCAGAGAATTCCACAGATTCACCACTCTCTGTGTGAAGAAGTTTTTCCTCGTCTCGGTCCTAAGAGGCTTCCCCTTTATCCTCAAACTGTGACCCCTCGTTCTGGACTTCCCCAACATCGGGAACAATCTTCCTGCATCTAGCCTGTCCAATCCCTTTAGAATTTTATACGTTTCAATAAGATCCCCCCTCAGTCTTCCAAATTGCAGAGAGTATAAGCCTGGCCGATCCAGTCTTTCATCATATGAAAGTCCTGCCGTCCCAGGAATCAATCTGATGAACCTTCTTTGTACTCCCTCTATGGCAAGAATGCCTTTCCTCAGATTAGGGGACCAAACCTGCACACAATACTCTAGGTGTGGTCTCACTAAGGCCTTGTACAACTGCAGTTGCACCTTCCTGCTCCTGTACCCGAATCCTCTTGCTATGAATGCCAGAATGCTATGAATGAACTCCTTCACAAGCCTGCCCCTATGCATAACCTGACTTCTAATACCGCAAACCCCAGTCACCAAACCAAAATCTGTCCTCCCACTGTCATAGTCCGGTCCGTGAAGTCCGCATTCTGGTTCACGGTCCGGTCCGTGGACCCCGGACTCCGGGTTTTCCGGCTGTCCCTTGTTTCAGTTGGGCTTAATCATTGGCACCCGATGCTTGTCTTGGAGATGGGAATATAAGCGGTCCTGGAATTAAACCTCCAACATGTGTCTGGAGCCACGCCTGCAAGCTGTGTCTGGAGCGTCGCCTGCAACCTGTGTCTGGAGCGTCACCTGCAACCTGTGTCTGGAGCGTCGCCTGCAACCTGCGTCTGGAGCGTCGCCTGCAACCTGTGTCTGGAGCGTCGCCTGCAACCTGTGTCTGGAGCGTCGCCTGCAACCTGCGTCTGGAGCGTCGCCTGCAACCTGTGTCTGGAGCGTCGCCTGCAACCTGTGTCTGGAGCGTCGCCTGCAACATGCGTCTGGAGCGTCGCCTGCAACCTGTGTCTGGAGCGTCGCCTGCAACCTTGTCAAGTTCAACCACCGGAGCGAGACCAGAGCCTTGCTGCGTCAAGATAAGGAACTGTCTATCGTTGAGTTGGAACCGTCTCTGTGTCCACCTCTTCGCTAAGTAGGTCAACCCGTTCGCTGCTACCTTAGTGTTGGGAACCGTCTCTGTGTCCACGCCTTCGCTAGGTAGATCTGGCCGTTTGCCGCTACCCAGTGCTAGGAACCGTCTCGTTGGGTTCAAAATTCTGTGTATGAGTCCCGGCCCCACGTCCTGTTCCCAAAGAGGGGTCCCGGCTTTGTGTTCCATGTTCTTGTCTCTCAAGACCAAGGCTTCCTCTTCCCGCGCTCTAGGCCGTGTTCCTATCCTCACCAAGACTAAGTCAAGGCTTCCGGCTTTGTGTTCCGAGGTTCCTGTCTCCCAAGACCACGTCATGTCTTTGCCCAGTTCCTGAGTCCGAGTCCAAATCAAGACCCAGGTTCTGGGTCCTTGTCCAGTCTCTGGCTTGGGTTCAGAACCCAATCCTTGTCATGTCATCACCTTGAGGAAACCAAGCCTCGAGGAATCAAAACCATGAAGAATCCACACCACGAAGAACCCAAGCCTCAAGGAACCAAAGCCATGTCCAGTCCTATAGCCACGACATGTCCTCGCCTAGTTCCGGGGTCCAAGCGCGAGTCAAGACCCAGGCTCTGGGTCCCTGTCGAGTTTCTGGCTTGTAGTCGAAACCCAGGCTCCTACTTACCAGTTCTTTGTCCTGGTAACGCTTGGCTAGCCAATGTCTTAGCCCAGAACTTGTCCCAGCTTCTAGTCTGCATCCAGCTCCTCGTCCCTAACTCTAGTCTCTAGTCCTGTTCTATTCCTAGTACTTCAGTGTCTGTGTCCTGCATTTAGATCCGCACTCAGCGCCTCCTATTTTGACAGAACGAACCAGCCATGCATGGACCCAGCAACGCAGACACTGTCCTCTGACTCTCGTCATCCTGGGTTCCCTCCTGACTGAATACCACCCACTCACCCGGGTAGTCCTTAGTCCTGGAGAGCCGGGTTTGGTCGCCCGGAGGCTCCCATGGGGGCGGGGGGTGGTACTTTCTTGGTCTGGTACGTGATGTCCGAGTTCCTGTTCACGGTCCGGTCCATAGCTGCGGACTCCGGGTCTTCCGGCTGTCCCTTGTTGAAGTAGGGCTTATTCGTAGGCACCTAATGCTCGTTTGGGGGCTGAGAATATAATGGCCCTGGGTTCGAGTGTGGGTGCTGGTTCGTCTCGTCAGTATCCCGTCCTCGCTTCCGTGGGGTAAGTCAGGCCGGCTTTGCCGTGACCCTGCGGCTGGATATGTCCCTTCCTGTCCTGGTCTCCGTTGGGTAAGTCAGGTCGTCTTTGCCTTTACCCTGAGGCTGGACTGTTCCCTTCCCTTCCCCATCCTTCTGACGCCTCGCCTGCTACATTCGCCTGGAGCCTCGCCTGCTACCTTCGCCTGGAGCCTCGCTTGCTACCTTCTCCTGGGCCTCGCTTGCTGCCTTCGCCTGAAGCCTCGCCTGCTACCTTCGCCTGAAGCCTCGCCTGCTACCTTCGCCTGAAGCCTCGCCTGCTACCTTCGCCTGAAGCCTCGCCTGCTACCTTCGCCTGGGGTCTCGCCTGCTACCTTCGCATGAAGCCTCGCCTGCTACCTTCGCCTGGGGTCTCGCCTGCGACCTTCGCCTGAAGCCTCGCCTGCTACCTTCGCCTGGGGTCTCGCCTGCTACCTTCGCCTGGGGTCTCGCCTGCTCCCTTCGCCAGCAAACTTGTCAAGTTCAACTACCGGAGCGAGACCGGAGCCTTGCTGTGGAAGATAAGGAAATGTCTATCGTTGAGTTGGAACTGTCTCTGTGTCCACGCCTTCGCTAGGTAGATCCGGCCGTTTACCGCTACCGAGTTGGCAACTGTCTCTGTGTCCACACCTTCGCTAGGTAGGTCCGGACATTTGCCGCTACCTAGTGTTTCGAACTGTTTCGTCGTGTTCAGCTTTCTGTGTATGAGTCCCGACCTTACGTCCTGTTCCCATGGAGGGGTCCCGCCTTTGTGTTATGCGTTCCTGTCTGCCAAGACCAAGGCTCTCGGCTCTGCGTTCCTGTCTCTCCCTCGACCAAGTCAAGGGTTCATGGTCTCGTCTTTTCCATGTGCCTCGCCCAGCCCTGTGCTGGGGTTCCCTCGTTCTGTGCTAAGGTTCCGTCGTCCTGTCCAGGAGTCTCTCGTCCTGCCCACGTCACGTCCAAAAACCTCGTACTGTCCAAACCACGTCCAAAACGTCGTCCTGTCGAAGCCAGGTCCAAGAACCTCGTCCTGTCCAAGTGAAGGCTTTGCGTTCTCGTCCTCTCCATGTGCGTCATCCTGTGCAGTAGTTCCACGCCCTGTTCTGTAGCCACGTCATGTCCTTGGCATGATCCCAGTCCCGAGTCCTAGTCTAGACCCGAGATCCGGTTCTGAGTCAAGACCCAGGTTACAAATCCCAACCACGACCCAGTTTCTGGATTCTTGTCCGGGCTCTGGTTCCGACGTTCCGTGTCTCTGGTCCAGGCTCCTTGTTACTAGTTCCTTGTCCGGTTTCCGCGTTTCTTGTCCATGTCCTATCCCAGGCCCTGCATCCTACTCTCGTTCAGGGACTGTGTCAATGTCCAGCGTCCTTTCTTTCCCACTTCCCCTGCTTGCTTAACACTCCGAGTCCTTTTCCTAGTACTTCTGTGTCTGTGTCTCGCATTTGGGTCCGCTCCCAGCGCCTCCCTTATGTTAGAACAGTCCAGTCAAATATGAACCCAGCAATACAGACACGGTCATTTTACTCTTGTTATCCTGGGTTCCCTCCTGTTGAATGCCCCCCGACCCACCTTCCCGTGTTGTCTTTTGCCCTGGAGAGCCTGTTCGGTACCCAGGAGGCTCCCATATAGGGGGGATACGCCATGGTCCGGTCCATGAAGTCCACATTCCTGTTCACGGTCCGGTCCATCGACCCTGATTCCAGGTTTTCCGGTTTTCCCTTGTCCTGCTGTTGGCCTTATTGAGACACAGGATTTCTCATTTTCGGTTGGCTACGTAATAAGCTCCTGGGTTCAGCTTCAGTGGCTGATCTGCTCCCTTCCCTTCCCTTCCTCTTCCTTCTGAAGCCTTGCCTGCAACCTCTTCCTGAATGCCAGCCTGCAACCTTCTGCCTGAAGCCCAGCTTGCAACCTCTGCCTGAAGCCTTGCCTGCACCCTCTGCCTGAAGACTTGTCCCTGAAGAATTGGCTGCAACCTCGCCTGCGTCCTTGCCTGTATCGCTGTCAAGTTCTAGCGCCAAAACAAGACCGGAACTTTGCCGTGACTAGATAAGGAACTGTCTTTCGTTGTTTAGAACCGTCTCTGTATCCACGCCTCAACTGGTAGTTCCGGCCATTTCCCGCTACCTAGTGTTGGGAATTGACACTGTGTCCACACCTTCGCTAGGTAGGTCCGGCCGTTTGCCGCGCCCTTGTGTTGCCACCCGTCTCTGTGTCCACGCCTTCGCGACGTAGGTCCGGCTGTTTTCGGTTACCTAGTGCTTGGAACTGTCTCGTCGTGTTCAGATTTCTGTGTATGAGTCCCGGTCCTACGCCCTTTTCCCATGGAACCGTCCCGGCTTTGTTTTCTGCGTTCCTGTCTGCCAAGACCAAGGCTCTGTATTCTGCGTTTCGGTCTGCCAAGACCAAGGCTCTATGCTCTGCGTTCCTCTTCTCCCTCGACCAAGGCTCTGCGTTCCTGTTCTCCCTCGACCAAGTCAAGGGTTCATGTTCTCGTCTTGTCCATGTGCCTTGTCCAGCCCAGGAGTAGCTCGTCCAGTCCGGTGCTGGGGTTCCCTCGTCCTGTCTAGGAGTCTCTCGTCCTTTCCGAGCCACGTCCAAGAACCTTGTCATGTCCAAGCCACGTCAAAGAGATTCGTTCTGTCCATATCAAGCCTTTGCGTTTTCGTCCTGTCCATGTGCCTCGTCCTGTGCAGGAGTTCCACCTCCTGTTCTGTAGACACGTCTGTTCCTTGCCAATATTCTCGTCCCGACTCCTTGCCTTGACCTGGGTTTCGGATCCGCATCAAGACCCAGGTTCTGGGTGCTTGTCCAGCCTCTGGTTCTGGAGTTCCGTGTCACTAGTCTAGGCTCCTTGTTCCTAGTTCCTTGTTCGGGTTCAGTGTTTTTTGTCCATGTCCTAGCCCAGGCCCCTGCATCCTAGTCTCGTCCAGGGCCTGTGGCAATGTCAGCGTCCTTTCTTCCCCACTTCCATTGCTTTATTTACACTCCGAGTCCTGTTCCTAGTACTTCAGTGTCTGTGTCTGGCATTTCGGTCCGCTCCCACCGCCACCCTTATGACAATCTCATCCCAACCCCCGAATCCTAATCTGCACTGTAACTTCCTACATTACCGCCCCTTATCCTAATATGAAAACTAACTTTCAAACTTCCCATTCCATAAATCCTAAACTGAATTCTAAATCCCTTCATCACTGCCCCTAACCTTAATCTGACGATCAACACCTCACATTTCTGAACCTAAACTCTAATCTAATCTGACCTCCAGCACCACTCTTCCCTTTCCATAAACGCTAACCAGACAGCTAGCCCACCACAACCATGTACCCTATCGCCAATCTGACCGCTACCTCCCACATCCCTGATCTTAAACATAATATGACGTCCATCCCAGCCACATTCCCGTCCCGAAACGGAAATGAGACCTGAAACACTTCACATGCCTGACCATAAATCATAATCTGAAATCTAAATCCGCAGATCCCTGTACCTTAAGTCTCCCTAAGAGACATAGATAGCTTAAGGGAATGGGCAAAGAAGTGGCAAATGAAACACACTGTTGGAAAGTGTATGGCCATACACTTCGGTGGAAGAAATAAACGGGCAGACTATTATTTAGATGGGGAGGGAATTGAAAATGAGGAGATGCAATGGGACTTTGAGTCCTTGTGCAGGATACCCTAAAGGTTAGCCTCGAGGTTGAGTGGGTGCTAAAGAAGGCAAATGGAACGTTGGCATTCATTTCTGCAGGCACAGAATATAAGAACAGGGCTGCGATGTTGATGCTCTACAAGGCATTCCTCAGACCACACTGAGAGTATTATGTGCAGTTTTGGGCTCCTTATTTTAGAAATGTTATACTGACATTGGAGAGGGTTTAGAGAGTATTCCCGAGAATGATTCCAGGAATGAACGGTTTACCGTATGAGGAACGTCTGGCAGCTCTTGGCCTGTATTCGCTGGAGTTCAGGAGATTGAGGAGGTATCTCATAGAAACATTACAAATTTTAAAAGGCCTGAACAGATTAGATATAACAAAGTTTTTTCCCCCCATAGTAAGGGAGTCCAGAACATGAAGGCACGACTTCAGGGTTGTGGGACGTCCATTTAGAATAGCAATGCAGAGAAATTGCTTTAGCCGGGGGGTGGTAATTGTTGCCTCGAGCGGCAGGACATTGGGTGCATTTGAGGCAGAGATAGATAGGTTTTTATTAGCCAGGGCATCAAAGGGCATGGGAAGAAGGCAGGGGTGTGGGGATGACTGGAAGAATTGAATCATCCATAATTTAATGGGGGAGCCGACTCGATGGGACAAATGCCCTACTTCTGTTCCTATATCTTATGGTTTTACGGTCTCTAAATCCTAATCTGAACTAACTCTCATGCATGGGCCAGAGGAAAGTGGCAGGATTGCGTGATACTGAATCTCGGGTGAAGAGATCAAGAAGGACAAGAGCGATGATTTTCTCACTACCCGCATTATCACAACCAAGCCAAACAGTGACATGTTCTTCATTTTCCTGGTCCACGAAACGCCCGTGAAAATGCCCGTGAGAAGGCAAGAAGGCGAGAGGGATCCTATTAGTTAAGCTGGAGCCAGAGAAAACAAGTCACCACTAAACTCTAATTGACAGGGTGCAGTGACACTGAAGCTCCAGTAAACCCTGTCAATTTAAAAAAGGCGATCCCACACACCCAGATGGAAAATGAAGATTACTGTAAATTTAAAATAGGGAAAATTACATCTCACTTTGAGATGAAGTTTACTAGGCTTCTAAGCATTTTTCTATCTAATTCGTTAAATAAAATCAGATTAATAAGTCTGAACCTCGTTAAACTAGAGATGACATGGTTTTCATTATCTTTATCCATGGGACTATCACAAGTCTGGCCTGATCAACCCTGCTGGGTCGCCCTGGTGCAGATGTCTACTGATTAAGGACCTGAATTACCCTAAGACTCCACTTTACATTACTGATGACGCGTTCGAATACACACCAGGTTGATTAAGACAAATGTTGTTAGACCAGTTTAATGAAAGGAGTGGGCCTGATTATTTTTTTTTCACAACCCTATCTGCCAGAGCCCCTCATTCCGCCCGAAACTAAACTCCGCAACCCTGTCTCCCCCAGCCTCAGATGTGCATCCCCAACCTTACCATTAACGCTAATACTAACGTCCAAGTGCACACAATCCAAATATCCCGGACGGCAGCCCAACTAAAGTTGGCCACAGCCCCACGAACAAGCTCACTTTATACAAGGTCTCACCCATCCCGCTCTCTCCCCACGTGGAGGCTGCATCTCCATCTCCCAACCTTACCCATAAACTAACACCTACTCCCCTCCTACACACCCGCATAAAACCTAACCCACACCACGACACTCATACCCTACAATCCAACATTATCCTCCACTTCAATCACAAGTCGTAATCCTATCACCTCAGCACATTCGTAAACATAAACCTGAAAATTTGTGTGAAGACGAGGAAGATCCCAATAAGACAGTGGTCAAATGTGGGCGAGAGCAAAGTGGCAGGGTTGAGTGACACTGAATATCGAGAGACGAAATCAAGAAGCACAAGAGCGAAGATTTTCCGGCAACACATATAAAAGTTGCTGGTGAACGCAGCAGGCCAGGCAGCATCTCTAGGAAGGGGTAGAGTCGACATTTCGGGCCGAGACCCTTCGTCAGGACTAACTGAAAGAAGAGCTAGTAAGAGATTTGAAAGGGGGAGGGGGAGGGGGAGATCCGAAATGATAAGAGAAGACAGGAAGGGGATGGATGGAGCCAAGAGCTGGACAGTCCATTGGCAAAATGGATATGAGAGGATCATGGGCAGGAGGCCTAGGGAGAAAGAAAAGGTTTTCCCTCTGCCCGCATAAGCCCAACATAACTATTACACTGTGGTGAGCAGGTGGGAACAGACAAATGGTTTATGTTTTACTCGACACATGGAACATGGAAGAGTACAGTCAGGAACAGGGCATTCGGCCCACAATGCTGTGCCGAGCCAGCTCAAAAGCAAATCAAAATACCCAAATACTAATTCTTCCTACCTACACCATGTTCATATCCCTCAAATTTCTGACATCCATTTGCCGATCCAAAGCGTCTCTTCAGAACCTCTCATGAATTTACTTCTACCACCTTACCAGCCATCCACCAGTCTCTGAATAAAATTATAGGTTTACACACAGAAGACAGAGTGTAGTGAACGAAGCGACTTATTGGAGCCGGAAGCCTGTAATTAGAGGTGTTCTGTAGGGATCTGTACTGGGAGCTCTGCTGTTTGTGATGCATATAAATGACCTGGATGAAGATGCAAATGGGTGGGTTGGTAAATTTGCCGATTATACCAAGATATGTGGAGCTTTGGATTGTGCAGAAGACTGGCAACGAATACAGAATGATATATATCAGTTGTAGATAAAGGCTGAGCAATGGCAGGTGGGGGTTAACTACGATAAATGCAAGGAGATAACACATTGTTAAAGGCAACATCCTTATCAGTGTTGCTATTCAAAGAGATATTGGGATCCAAACCAATATCTCGTTGAAAGTGGCTGTACAGGTTGATGTGGTGGTTACGAAGGCTTCTGGAATTTATGCTTTTGGTAGACTAGAAACTGAGTTCAAAAGTCATGATACTACGCTGCACCTGTATAAAACTCTGGTTATGCCACATCCGGAGTATTGGACAGGTTCTGATCACAATAAGAAGGATGTTGCGGTTTTGGAGACGGTGCAAAAGACATTTTCCAGGATGCTGCCCTAGTTCAGAGGACATGTGCTATCACGAGAGTTCGGATAAACTTGGGTTGTTTCGTTTGGAGCGTTGGAAGTTGTGGAGATATTTTATGGAGGTTTATAAGATTATGAGAGGCACAGATAGAGTTGACAAAATGTATCCGTTTACCAGGGTTGAAATGACTAATACCAGAGGGCATGCATTGACAGTGAGAGGGGGTAGGTTCAAGGTGAATGAGAGGGGTGTACGCGTATTTGGAGATGAGCGCAGATTCGAGAGTGTCAGCAGATCCTGGGTTGTGATGAATATAAAAATTGTACAATTTATACTTACGTTGATTATAAATATACTTTGAACTTTTAACTTCGCTCTTGCCATGTGCTTGAAGATGGAGGAGGCCATTTTAAAAGACGGCGCTTGCAGCCCTCCATTTTGAGATCACTTTGTTCTGATTCTTGCCCTGGGATAATCTGATGTGGATTTGGGGTATCACCCGATAAGGATGTGTGCGCTCTTGCGGATGCTGATAGATTCGGATTGTGAGCTGATATGGAGTGTCCATGGATATATAGGTATCGGCCTGTTTGGGGGGTGTCGGAAGATGAGGAGCTTAGAACAGTAATGAAGCTTCTCCAACTCTCTTGGCTCTCGGCTGAAACCAGTTTTAGTGTTGGTCCTGGCGGTGGTCACAACTTCCATTATCGTGTCAGTCGCTTCCACTCGGTTTCGCTAGTGAGCTCTGCAAGTTCCTGGTGGAGACAGAGGAATACCGGCGCACACGAATGCTGGAGGATTCTTCATTGCTGTTTCTGTGACTATTCTGTTTGGCCAGTCCGGATTGCTAGCACTGAGCGAAACTCTCAACAAATATTTAGTCAGAAAGCGATTGGAAGTTATTCTAAGGAACCGGCTATATACGTAACTGGAGAGCCAGTGACTGATTAGGGATAGTCAACATGGCTTTGCGCGTGGTACGTCCATGTCTACCCAATCTTATAGAGTCTTTAGAGGTGTTTACTGAGAAATCTGGTGGAAGAAAGGCAGTGGGTGTGTTCTACAGGTAATTTAGCAAGGCCATTGACAAGCTCCCTTGGTACAGAGGTTGCGTCGCTAGGCATTCAGAATGAGGTAGACAGAATTGGAGGAGACAAAGTGCGGAACTAAATAGTCGCCTCTCTGACCGGAAGCCTGTGACCTGTGGAGAGGCGCAGAGATGTTGTCGTTTGTCATCCATATCAACAAACTGAATGATAATGTGATAAACTGCATCAAATTTGTGCATGTCATCCAGATTGCGTTGTATAGTGGACACACAGAAAGGCTGTCAATTTTTCCCGGGGATTTGGACTAGATGGAAAAATGGGCTGAAACATTGCAGCTGAATTTTAATGCAGACTAGTGTAAGATGTTACACTTTGAGTGGACAAATCAGGTGATCATTTGGGCAACGGGGAATGCGGTAGGAGAGAGGGATCTGGGAATACAGATTCATAATGACTTGACTGTGGTGTCACAGGCAGGCAGGGTGGTATAGAGAGCTTTTGGCACATTGACATTCATAAATCGAAGTTCTGAGTACAGACATGGTATGATATGTCGAAACTGTGTCAGATGTGGCGAGCCTCATTTGTGTAGCCTTTGTTACCTACCTTGAGGGAAATATTAATATGATTGAAAGAGTGCAGAGAGATTTACAGGAATGTTGCTGGGAATTGGGCACCTGAGTTGCGGGGAAAGGTTGAGTAGGTTAGGAGTTTATTCCCTGGAGCTTAGGAAAATGATGGGAGATTGTAGACAGATCCGCACGCTCTGACAAACCGACGTGCTCCCCAAACCCGCTGATACCCCCAAATTTGCTCACGGCCGTAATCCGCGCACAACCTAATATCCACGCGCACCCCCGAATCCGTCTGCAGACTCAAATACACAAGCACCCGATATCCAAGCGTAATGACAATTCCACGTGCATTCGCAAACCCGCTGACTCTACGCCCCCAAAACAGCCTACACACCGAAATCCGTGTGCAACCCCAAATCCACACGAACATACCTGCCTGAACCACATTTTCTTGCAGGTTATACATGGAGAACCCTCGGGGTGAAGCGTTATTCGTCAGATGCCCTTTACATTTCCCCTTTCACCTTAAACCTGTGCCCTGTGGTTTTCGGCTATACGACCCAGGGGAAAAGACCGCGACAGCCAGCTCATTAATTTCCCTCACATAGCTGGTTTATTAGGTGGCTGGCTCTGTCCGTCATCAGTCAGGGCAGCAAACGCATGAACTGGGATGTTATGACGCTCTAACATCAGAATGGGTCACGCTGTCTCTGACGTGCCTTCTTCAGTGTGAAGCTAAGACGATGTGTGGATAAACTTTGGGAGTAAAATCGAGCTGTAGAAATGATCGATGCTAATCCCGATTCCAATTACTGATGGGTCCGGTTTCAATGATTTAACTGTGACTGTCTCTGGAAGCAGCCGAGGAGGAATGCAGAGCCTCATCAAATGCTGGAGGAACTCAGCATGTTAGGCAGCATCCATTGAAATGAGCAAACACTCAGCATTCCGCGGCGAGACCCTCTCGAGTACGAAGCTGTGCCCCAATTTACGGCCGGTCTGAGAGGGAAAGTAGGGACAATTTAGTAACTTGAGACTCAGTGACTACATTACTGGATGAATTCTAACACACGTCAGCAGATCCTTGGTTCACGTACTGGGACACAATTATTGACCAACAGACAGTGGACTCTGACCGTGACATACACCACCGGACACTTGAAACACAAGACCAGAGATTCACTCTGAAAAATACCTCGGAAACCAGTGAATTCAAAGTAAACCCGTCCCAGTCACAACTTCTTGGGGGCCTGACCTCAGCTTGTGGAAAACTCCGGGCAAATTCCAACTAAAAACATAGAACATAGAACATAGAGCATAGAATAGTACAGCACAGTACAGGTCCTTCGGCCCACAATGTTGTGCCGACCCTCAAATCCTGCCTCCCATATAAGCCCCCAACTTAGATTCCTCCATATACCTGTTCAGTAGTCTCTTAAACTTCAGCAGTGTATCTGCCTCCACCACTGACTCAGGCAGTGCATTCCACGCACCAACCACTCTCTGAGTATAAAACCTTCCTCCAATATCCCCCTTGAACTTCCCACCCCTTACCTTAAAGCCATGTCCTCTTGTATTGAGCAGTGGTGTCCTGGGGAAGAGGCGCTGACAATCCACTCTATCTATTCCTCTTATTATCTTGTACAACTCTGTCATGTCTCCTCTCATCCTCCTTCTCTCCAAAGAGTGAAGCCCTAGCTCCCTTACTCTCTGATCATAATGCCTACTCTCCAAACCAGGCAGCATCCTGGTAAATCTCCTCTGTACCCTTTCCATTGCTTCACCATCCTTCCTACAGTGAGGCGACCAGAACTGGACACAATACTCCAAGTGTGGCCTAACCAAAGTTTTACAAAGCTGCATCATTACATTGCGACTCTTAAATTCTATCCCTCGACTTATGAAAGCTAACATCCCATAAGCTTTCTTAACTACCCTATCCACCTGTGAGGCAACTTTCAGGCATCTGTGGACATGTACCGCCAGATCACTCTGCTCCTCCACACTACCCAGTATCCTGCCATTTACTTTGTACTCAGCCTTGAAGTTTGTCTTTCCAAAGTGTACCACCTCACAATTCTCCGGGTTGAACTCCATCTGCCACTTCTCAGCCCACTTCTGCATCCCAACAATGTCTCTCTGCAACCTTTTCCAATCCTCTACGCTATCTACAACACCACCAACCTTTGTGTCGTCTGCAAACTTGCCAAACCACCCTTCTACCCCAACATCCAGGTCGTTAATAAAAATCACGAAAAGGAGAGGTGTCAGAACAGATCCTTGTGGGACACCACTAGTCACAATCCTCCAATCTGAATGTACTCCCGCCACCACGACCCTCTGTCTTCTCAGGCAAGTCAATTCTGAATCCACCTGGACAAACTTCCCTGGATCCCATGCCTTCTGACTTTTTGAATAAGCCTACTGTGTAGAACCTTGTCAAATGCCTTACTGAAATCCATATAGATCATATCCACTGCACCACCCTTATCTATATGCCTGGTTACCTCCTCAAAGAAATCTATCAGGCTTGTTAGACACTATGTGCCCTTCACAAAGCCATGCTGACTGTCCCTGATCAGACCATGATTCTCTAAATACCCATAGATCCTATCTCTAAGAATCTTTTCCAACAGCTTTCCCACCACAGACGTAAGGCTCAATGTTCTATAATGACCCGGACTGTGCTTACTAACTTTTTTTGAACAAGGGGACAACATTCACCTCCCTCTAATCCTCCGGTACCATTCCCGTGGACAACGAGGACATAAAGCTTCCAGCCAGAGGCTCAGCAATCTCTCCCCTCGCCTATGGAGCAGCCTGGGGAATATTCCATCAGACCCCGGGGACTTATCCGTCCTAATGTATTTTAACAACTCCAACACCTGCTCTCCCTTAATATCAACATGCTCCAGAACATCAACCTCACTCATATTGTCCTCACCATCATCAAGATCCCTCCCATTAGTGAATACCGAAGAGAAGTATTCATTGAGGACCACCCTCACTTCCACAGCCTCCAAGCACATCTTCCCAGCTTTATCACTAATCGGTCCTACCTTCACTCCTGTCATCCTTTTGTTCTTCACATAATTGAAGAATGCCTTGGGGTTTTCCTTTACCCTATTCGCCAAGGCCTTCTCATGCCCCCTTCTTGCTCTTCTCAGCCCCTTCTTAAGCTCCTTTCTTGTTTCCCTATATTCCTCAGTAGACCCATCAGATCTTTGCTTCTTAAACCTCATGTATGCTGCCTTCTTCCACCTGACTAGATTTTCCACCTCACTTGTCACCCATGGTTCCTTCACCCTACCATTCTTTATCTTCCTTACCGGGACAAATTTGTCCCTAACATCCTGCAAGCGACCTCTAAGCCTCGACCACGTGTCCATAGTACATTTCCCTGGAAAAACATCATCCCAATTCACACCCGCAAGTTCTAGCCTTATAGCCTCATAATTCGCCCTTCCCCAATTAAAAAGTTTCCTGTCCTCTCTGATTCTATCCTTTTCCATGATAATGCTAAAGGCCAGGGAGCGGTGGTCACTGTCCCCCAGATTCTCACCCACTGAGAGATCTGTGACCTGACCCGGTTCATTACCTAGAACTCGATCTAATATGGCATTCCCCCTCGTCGGCCTGTCCACATACTGTGACAGGGATCCGTCTTGGACACACTTAACAAACTCTGCCCCATCTAAACCCTTGGAACTAATAAGGTGCCAATCAATATTAGTGAAGTTAAAGTCACCCATGATAACAACCCTGTTATTTCTGCGCCTTTTCAAAATCTCCCTCCCAATCCGCTCCTCTGGATCTCCGCTGCTACCAGGGGGCCTATAAAATACCCCCAACAGGGTAACTGCTCCCTTCCTGTTCCTGACTTCCACCCATATTGACTCAAAAGAGGATCCTGCTACATTACCCACCATTTCTGTAGCTGTAATAGTATCCCTGACCAGCAATGCCACCCCTTCTCCCCTTTTTCTGCTCTCTCTATCCCTTTTAAAGTACTGAAATCCAGGAATATTGAGAATCCATTCCTGCCCTGGTGCCAGCCAAGTCTCTGTAATGGCCACTACATCATATTTCCATGTATGTATCCAAGCTCTCAGTTCATCACCTTTGTTCCTGATGCTTCTTGCATTGAGGTACACACATTTCAGCCCTTCTACCTTACTGTCTTTACACCGTTTATTCTGCTTCTCTTTCCTCAAAGCCTCTCTGTATGTTAGATCTAGCTTTACTCCAAGCACTTCGTTCACTGCTCTATCGCTCCGGGCCCCATCCCCGTCGCAAATTAGTTTAAACCGTCCCGAACCATGCTAGCAAACCTACCTGCAAGGATATTGCTCCCCCTCGAGTTCAGGTGCAACCCATCGAATCTGTACTGGCCTCACCTTCCCCAGAAGAGATCCCAATGATCTAAAAATCTGAAACCCTGCTCCCCGCACCAATTTCTCAGCCACGCATTCAACTGCCATCTCCTGCAATTCTTACCATCACTGTCACGTAGCACTGGCAGCAATCCTGCGAACGCCACCCTTGAGGTCCTTTTCTTCAGCCCCGAAACTCACACTTCAGGACCTCATCCCTCTTCCTGCCTATGTCGTTGGTCCCAACATGTATCACGACTTCTGGTTGCTTTCCCTCTCATACCAGGATTTCATGCACCCGGTCAGAGACATCCCGGACCCTGACACCCAGGAGACAACAAACCATGCGGGTGTCCTTCTCACGTCCACAAAATCTGCTGTCTGCTCCCCTGACTATAGAGTCTCCAATGACGACAGCTCTCCTCTTCTCCGTCCCACCCTTCTGCACCACAGGGTCAGACTCAGTGCCGGAGGCCCTGTCACCGTGTCTCACACTTGGTCGGTAGTTACCGCCAACAGTATCCAGGACGGTGAACTCATTATTCAGGGGTGCTCGGCACTACCTGTCTGCTCACCTTCGCTTTCCCCCTTCTGACTGTCACCCAACGACCTGCTTCCGACAGCCTAGGTGTGACTACCTCCCTGTAGCTCTCATCTGTGACTGCCTCATTTTCCCTTATGAATCGAAGGTCATCCAGCTGCTGCTCCAGATTCCTTGCACAGTCTTCCAGATCGCCCAGCCGTATGCACTTCTGGCAGATGTGACTCTGCGGGAGAGGGGAATTCCCCCAAGACTGCCACATCTCACATGAGAGGCACATCACCGTCTCAGGAGACATTTTAAAAACTAACTGCGAGCTAGCTTGTCCTCCGCCTCTTCTCGTCGAAGCCTCTCGAGTCAAAGCCTCAAATCTCCACTCCTTCACTGGCCCACTCATGCACTGGCCTATTCGCTTGAGCTATCCCTCTATGTATCTGTTTCAGCTTTTCAAAATGTTTGGTCACCTGACCTCGACTGCCCAATCAGCTGCTTTTTGCTGAGTCTGAGCTATTCAAATCTTGATTGTCTAATCAACGGGTTTCTGCTGATCAATTCAAATTTTGATTGACTTGATTGCACAGACCAACCGCCAAAACAGCCAGAATCTTTCGAGTCAAAGCCTCAAAGCTCCACTCCTTCACTGGGCCACTCACGCACTGGCCGCTTTCTACATTTGAACATTTGCCACATTTCTTCCGTACGTTTCCCTGAGAACATCTGTTTCCAATTTATGCTTCCAATTTCTTGCCTGATGGCCTCAAATTTCCCCTAACTTGTATTTCCTATCCCTCTCCAAGGCACAAGTAAAGGAGATAGAATTGTGATCACTATCTCCAAAAAGTTATCCCACTGAGAGACCTGACACCTGACCAGGTTCATTTTCCAATTGTAGATCAAGTACAACCTCTCCTCTTGTAGACTTTTCTACATATTGTGTCAAGAAACCTTCCTGAACACACCTGGCAAACTCCACCCTATGTAAACCCCTCACTCTATGGAGATGCCAATCAATGGTAAATATCCCACCACAACAACCGTATCACCATTACACCTTTGCAGAATCTGTCTCCCTATCTGCTCCTTTTGGGTGCTCTATAAAAAAACAGTCCACTTATTGACTCCTTCCTATTCCTAACTTTCACCAATTGATATTCTGTAGACAACCCCTCCCTGACATCCTCCTTTTTTGCAGCTGTGACACCATCCCTGATCAACAGTGCCACGCCCCCACCTCTTTTGCCTCCCTACATATCCTTTCTGAAACATCTCAAGCCTGGCACTTGATTTCCTCCCCCTGAACCATCCCAGTCTCTGTAATGGCCTTAACATCATAGCTCCAAGTGCTGATCACGCCCTAAGCTCATCCGTATTATTCATAATACTCCTCGCTTTAAGATAGATACATCTCAAATTTCGATCAGAGCGCGTCTCTTCTCTATCTGAGAAGATAGAGACCCTGAGCCTGAGTCTCCAGAGGGTTCCTGTGCTGTGAAAGACGTCCTGCTTCGTCCCTGTGCCGAAGACGCCGCGCCCCAGTGGCCTCAATGACTACAGACCGGTGGCATTGACCTCCGACATCATGAAGACCCTATAGAGACTTGTTCTGGAGCAGCACCGGCCTATGGTCAGGCCACACTTAGATCCCCTCCAGTTCGCCTACCAGCCCCGACTAGGAGTTGAGGATGCCATCGTCTACCTGCTGAACCGTGTCTACGCCTACCTGGACAAGCCAGCGAGCACTGTGAGGGTCATGTTTTTTGTCTTCTCCGGTGCGTTCAACACCATCCGCCCTGCACCATCCCTGGTGTCATGGATTCTTGATTACCTGACTGGCAGACCACAGTACGTGTGCTTGCAACACTGTGTGTCCGACAGAGTGACCAGCAGCACTGGGGCTCCACAGGGGACTGTCTTGTCTGCCTTCCTCTTCACCATCTACACCTCGGACTTCAACTACTGCACAGAGCCTTGCCATCTTCAGAAGTTTTCTGATGGCTCTGCCATAGTTGAATGCATCAGCAAGGGAGATGAGGCTGAGTACAGGGCTACGGTAGGAAACATTGTTACATGGTGTGAGCAGAATTATCTGCAGCTTAATGTGAAAAAGACAAAGGAGCTGGTGGTGGACCTGAGGAGGGTTGAGGCACCGGTGACCCCTGTTTCCATCAAGGGAGTCAGTGTGCACATGGTGGAGGATTACAAATACCTGGGGATACGAATGACAATAAAATGGACTGGTCAAAGAACACTAAGGCTGTCTACAAGAAAGGTCAGAGCCGTTTCCATTTCCTGAGGAGGCTGAGGTTCTTTAACATCTGTCGGACGATGCTGAGGATGTTCTACGAGTCTGTGATGGCCAGTGCTATCATGTTTGCTGTTGTGTTCTGGGGCAGCAGGCTGAGGGTAGCAGACACCAAGAGAATCAACAAACTCATTCGTAAGGCCAGTGATGTGGGGATGGAACTGGACTCTCTGACGATCGTGTCTGAAAAGAGGATGCTGTCCAAGTTGCATGTCATCTAGGACAATGTCTCCCATCCACTACGTAATGTACTGGTTGGGCACAGGAATACATTCAGCCAGAGACTCATTCCACGGGGATGCAGCACAGAGCGTCATAGGAAGTCATTCCTGCCTGTGGCCATCAAACTTTACAACCTCTCCCTTAGAGGGTCAGACACCCTGAGCCAATAGGCTGGTCCTGGACTTATTTCCATCTGGCATAATTTACATATTATTATTTAATTATTTATGGTTTTATATTGCTACATTTATACTCTATTCTTGGTGGTGCAACTCTAACGAAACCCAGTTTCCCTCAGGATCAACAAATTACGTCTATCTATCTATCTATCTATCTATCTATCTGTCTATCTATCGATCATCTGCCTATCCTCCCTTTCCCACTGTCTCCAAGCTTTCTCTATTTGTCAACCAACCTCCCTTTCCTCCGTCAGTTCAATTCGGTTGCCAGCATCCCGCCCCCCGGCAATTCTAGTTTAAACTTTCACCAATAGCCTGAGCAAACCTCCCCGCCAGGATATCGGTCCTCTGGAATTCAAGTGCAGCCTGTCTTTTTGTACAGTTCACAAAAGAGGTCCCAATGATCCACAAATCGGAATCACTGCCCCTTGCCACGCATTTATATTCTACCTCATCCGATTCCTACACACACTATCACGTGACACGGGCAGTAATCCCGAGATTACTACCTTCGACGTCCTGCTTCTCAACTTCCTTCCGAACTCCCTGTGGTCTGTTTTCAGGACCTCCTCCCTTTTCCTACCTATGTGGTTGGTACCAATATGTACCACGACATCTGGCTGTTGCCTTCCCACTGCAAGATATCGTGGACACGATCAGAAACTTCACGGACCCTGTCACCTGGGAGGCAAACTACCATCCGCGTTTCTTTCCTACGTCCACAGAATCGCCTTTTTGACCCCCTTACTGTTGCCATCCTCTTCATTTTCCTACCCTTCTGAGCCACAGGGCCAGACTCTGTGCCAGAGGCTCGACCACTGTTGTTTACCCCAGTTAGGACTTCTCCCCCAACAGTTCTCAAACACGACTACTTATTGTTAAGGGGGACAGCCACTGGGGTATTCTCTAGCATTTGGCTCTTCACCTTCCCTCTCCTGACTGTTACCCACTTATCTGTCTCCTCAGGCGCCGGAGTGACTACCTGCCTATAGCTCCGCTCTATCACCTCCTCACTGTCCCTGACCAGACGAAGGTCATCGAGCTACAGTTCCAGTTCCCTGACGCGGTCCTTAAGGAGCTGCAGCTGGGCGGACCTGGTGCAGATATGGCCGTCTGGGAGGCTGGGAGTCTCCAGGACCTCCCACATATGACACCAAGCACAGAAAACCGGCCTCACACACATTCTTTCTGTCTGTATTCTACACAAGTAACCTACCTCGCCTCGACCATTTATGGCAGAAGCCACGTTGAGCCAAAACCTTCCTACACTGTCTTCCTCTACTCTGTCGCCCGCTGTATAAAGCTGTCTTCTTTTTAAACTCTTCCCACTGTTGCCTCTGGTTGACGTCCACGCGCGTGCGCAGTCGTGCCCCGTTCAAACCGCTGAACAAATAAAGAGGCAGTTCCAACCCCTCAAATTCTTGACTGTCCTGATTCTCCTCCAGTGAAGATCTGCCCGAGTTATTCAATACCTTGCTTGTCTCCTTGGTTAGTGAAATACCTATTTTTGTTTAACCTTTCCAACTCTCTGTGTGATCCTGTGCTTTGGTACAGAGATACAGCGTGACACTGATAGATTAAGAAATGTATTCATTAGAAGTGATTACAAGTTACTGATACATTGATCTGAGCCCTTGTGGAGAAACGTCCTCTTCCGTCGCAGTCGCGTTCCTGTGGGATCCTTCGCTGCGAAATGGAAGCAATGGATTTGAGTCACACAGGATGGTCTATGCCAACCATTTCCCCTGGCCAGCGATCACCAACCGAGGTTTGATTCCCGCCGCTCTCTGAAAGGAGTTTGTCGGTTCTCTCCATGACCATGCTGGCTTCCTCTGTGTGCCCGGTTTCCTCCCACGGACCACAGGCTTTTCGATAGAGAAGGGGTTTAAATTAAGCGTGATCTGTGCCACAAGGGTTAGTAAGTTGTGGGCAGGTTACCTTGGCGCTAGAAGCGTGGTGACACTTGCCGGCAGGCCCCAGCACAATCCTCCCTGACACCAGTGATACATTTCACTCTCTGTTTGACGTACTTGGGACGAAGATCATCTTTCGTCTTTAAAGGGGCTTCTATTGGAAGGCCTTTTAATGTTGTTAATGTACCTGTCTCTGGTACTTCCACAAGCAGCTCATTCCGTTCCGTAATCTCACCACCCTCTGGGTGAAAATGATCTCCCTCCAGTCCCCTTTTAAATCTCTCCCTTTCTCTCAGGAAGCCAGTGCTCCCTTTGGAAGATCCCGTTCCCTGGGATAACACTGCAAGTATCTACCACATCTAGGGCCCCCGGAATTTAATATGCACCTGCAAGGTCGCCCCTGGGTCTTCTGCTCGCCACGGATTAAAATCCAAAGCTACCTATCACCTTGATATAACACTGGCCCTCGAGAGCCAGCAGCATTCTCCACAATCTCCTGCACTCTTTCCAGCTCAATAAATTGGGGGCGGGGGGGATATCTAATGTTGATGGAAAGTACTGGCGGGAATGTCAGAGGTAGGGTTTTCACACAGAGATTGGTGGGTGCGTGGAACTTCCTGTCAGGGTTGGTGGGAGAAGCAGCTACATTAGCAGCCTCTTGAACAGCACAGGCACCGACCCATCAGTCCATCATCCTCCTGGTCCCTTAGACTGATATTAGGCTGATACCATAGATTAATCTTAGAGTAGGGTCTGTTTCTGTGATGTACTTTTCCATGTTCAAACATCATAGCACAGTACAGGTCCTTCGGCCCACTATGTTGTGACAAAATTTTAAGGTCAATCCAATCCTTCTCTCCCACAGAGCCCTGCAGTTTTCTGTCATCCATGTGGCCATCTCTGACATCCCCCGTATATTTTCCTCTGGTCACCGAGAAACTATGCCCCTTCGAATCGGCCATTTCTGTTTCGGAAAACAGTCTCTCGCCATCCACTTGATCTGTGCTTCTTATCATCCTGTAAAGCTCTATTAAATCACCTCTCCTTCATCTTCGCTCCAAAGGGAAAAGGTCGCTCAACGTATCTTCATTAGACACTTTCTCTAATCCAGACAGCATCCTGGAGAATCTGCTGTGCACACTCTCTAAAGCTTGCACGTCCTTCCTATAACTGAGGCGACCAGAACTGAACAAGATAGTCCCAGTTGTGTCTAACCAGGGTTTAAAGAACTGCAGCATTACCTCGTGGCTCCTGAGCTCAGCCCCGCGAATAATGAAGGCCAGCACAACGTACGCCTTCGTAAACACCCTGTAAACTTGCGTGACGACTTTCAGGGATCTGTGGACGTAGACCCCGAGATCTCTCTGCTCTTCCTCACCGCTGAGAATCCTGCCATTCAGCCTGCGTTGTGTTGTTCTGTCACACGGCCTTTTCCTCTGACCATTTTGTGGGTTTATGGGGAGATCGGATACTGCTGGATTAAGCCCGACGTCCAGCCTGTCGGTGCGTGACGGTGTGAGGGAGGGATACCATTTTCTACCTTTGTCTCCTCGGAATTACACGGCGGGTGATCACCTCCTGTGACTGCTGCTGTCCTTCTGGCGAAGAACCTGTCTAGTCCTTGCCGACCGTAACTGTGTCTAGTCCCACTGATTTGCACCAGGGCCATAGCCCTCCAGAACCCTCCGACCTGTACAATACTTATCCAAACTTAACTGTTGAAATCAAAATCGCATCCAACACTTCTGCTGGCAGCTGGTTCCACACACTCACCACCCTCTGAGGGAAGAGGTTCCCCCTCATGTTCCCCTTAAACATTTCACTTTGACCCTTAATCCTTGACCTCTATTCTTGCGCAAGCTCAGTGGGAAAAGCCTGCTTGCATTTACCCAATCTATTTCCCTCATAATTCTGTATACCTCGATCGAATCTCACCTCAGTCGTCCGCGTTCCTGGGAATTAAGTCTCACCCTATTCAACATTTCCCGAAATCCCAGTTCCTCAAGGCCCGGCAACATTGTCGGCCGAAGCGCTTGCACTGCGCTGTAACGGTCTTTATTCTAACAACCCTGTAAAGTGTCTCTGCACTCAGTTAATCTCGCCTGTAGGTAGTTGACCAGAATTTCAAATGAGGCCTCTTGAACGGTTCTACAACTTCAACATAACGTCCCATCTCCTGCACTCAGTGCTTCGTGTTTTGAAGGTCAATGTGTCGAAAGCTTTCTATACGACCCGGTCTACCCGTGAAGCCACTTTCACTGAATTGTAGACCTGTATTCCCAGATACCCTCTGTTCTAATGCACTCCTCAGTAAACGATGGGAGGACCTCATACATGACCAACCCGCTCTGCATGCTGACCCTGGATAGGAACATGCCCACAGGAGAAGGCCGCATCCAGCCCTGAGGAATGGTGTCAGGGAGGTGGGAGGGAAGCGCGGGCAGCGGTGGGCGGGGTGAGGGGGGAGCGGTCAAACTCGCCACATCGCCCTCGCGGAGGGAGGGTCTCCGCGGGATCTCACCTGATGCTGGCCAGTGGTATCCAGCGATGGCGGCCTCATCTGACGGGGATAAAATGGGAGGGATTCAATAGTCAGATGGGCTGGAGGAAGGGAGGGGAGAGAAAGGGAGTGGAGTGGACCGCATGAGACGCCACTCTTCAGGAGCGTGGAGGGGTCTGCAGGAGAGGGAGGGGAAGGTGTGGCAGTAGGGGCGAGTAAGGGGTATGAGGCAATGGAGATGAAAGGGCGTGATTGAGCAGAACTGGGTGAGGAGAAGCTGTCAGAGTGTGAGTGCAGGGAGGTCAAAGGTGTGCACGGGGGATGGTTTTGGGTCCGGGGCTGGGTGGGATGGGTGTGCAGAGCGAATGAAGGGGACCAAGGGGCGACGGGCTCGGAGAATCGAGGAGATGGGGGCAGAAAAGCGGACGGAGAATGGGGGGGGGCCGGTGCTGGTCGGGTGGAGAGGAACTGGACGGTAGGATGTGACGCAGTGGGAGAAGGGAGGGGACCGAGGGGCGACGGGCTCGGAGAATCAGGGGAGATGGGGCCAGAGGAGTGGACGGAGAGTGAGGGCGGGTCGGGTGGAGAGGGATTGGACGGGAAGATGTGACGCAATGAGCGAGTGGATGGAGTGTTCGAGAACATGAGGAACGGGATGCGAAGGGTTTGAGGGAGAGGAGAGAGGGTGAGTGCAGAGGAGTGAATTTGTGAATGGGTAGGGTGTTGGACAAAGGGAGCTGTGTAGAGGGATATGAAGCGCGTAAGGAGAGGGATTGGAGGGAGCTGTGTAGAGCGATATGGAGCGCGTAAGGAGAGGGATTGGAGGGAGGGGTACCCAGCGGTCTGAAGGGGCAAGGAGTGACATTCAGTGAGACTGTGGAGAGGGCAGTGGGGCAGAAACCTCTGGGCAGGGAACAGGGAGGAGGTGTGTCCGCTGGCAGGGTTGCAGTGAGTGGTTCGGGAGGGGAAAGGGGAGGGGCCAGGTGCCTACAATTCTCGTAGTAGTCGTAGACGGTCACGTAGGCGTCCTGAAGATTCTCCACCACGAAGACTCGGTGAAGAAGTGCAAGCACTTCGACAGGCAGGAACTTGTGCATCTGTAGGCCGAGCGGTGGGTTGGCGATTCAGTACGAGATCTCCTCCGCACGTCCCCTGCTCCCCCAGTGTCCCAGACGCACCTTCCCCCCTCCCCTGCAACAGCCAGGACCAAGCTGAGACAGATGGGACGGGGTCCTCGGCACTCACCTCTGGAATGTACACCAGCAAGTGCCCGTCCTGTGTCTCTGACCTGCTCACACAAGGATGGCTCGGCTTCTGTAGCAGAGAGAGAGTTATTTATAAAGATGAAAAAGATCAAATATCATTTGTTGTTTTTTTTTTCCTTTAAGTCTGTTTGAGGCGGTCCCAAGCCCGGCTGTGAACATAAGAACATATGAAAAAGTAGCAGAAATAGGCTATCTGACCCGGCGAGCCTGCTACGCCATTCAATATGATCATGGCTGAGCTGGCCATGGATTCATCTCTGCCTACCTGCATTTCCCCCACAACTCTTAATTCCCCCAATATGCAAGCGTCTATTCAAACTTGTCTTAAACATATTTACTGATGTAGCCTCCACTGCGAATTGGGCAGATAATTCCACAGATTCATCACTCTCTGGGAAAAAGAAGTTCCTCCTCATCTCCATCCTAAATCTACACCCCCGAATCTTGAGGCTATGTAGTACTCCAAGTGTGGTCTGACCAGGGCCAGATATAGCTGTAACATTACCTCTCAGCTCTTAAACTCGATCCCACGGTTGATGAATGCCAATGCACCACATGCCTTCTTACCCACACAGTCAACCTGCGCAGCGACTTTGAGTGTTGTATGGACTTAGACCCCAAGATCCCTCTGATCGTTCACACTGCCAGCAGTCTTACCAATGATAGTATATTCTGCCATCATATTTGACCTTCCAAAATGATGGTATCTGGGTTGAACAACATTTATCTGCGTTGAACGCCATCTACCACCTCTCGGCCCAGTTTTGTATCCCGTCGATGTCCCGCTGTAACCTCTGACAGCCAGTCACACTCTCCACAACACTGACATCCTTT
>NC_092389.1:56595240-56660240 GCF_030028105.1 Mobula birostris | reverse complement strand
AACACCGTCATGGTGACTCATAAACTCGGTGTCCCGCCATATGCCAATCAATGTACTGCTCCAGAATGCCGCGCAGCATTTGTTCTGTGGATATGTCTATCTATTCCCTTTCCTGCTCAGTACCTCACAGTCTGACGTCCCCAGACAACTGTAGGGCTGGTGTGATACTGGGTGGCCAATCCACTGCCAGTTCTCTAGTCTCCAACTTCCACATGAATAACGGGCTAACGTGAAAATATAGGGCGGGGTTTGGATAAACACTGTTTTTTTTTAAATTGGTGAAAAGCCGCCCCATCTTAATGACCGCCTCTGCTACTAATGACTGACGACAATAGCTGAAAGCAGATTGTAGCTAGGAGATTAGTATCCAAGGATACATATAGTATGGAAAAAACAGGCTGGGAGGCAGAGGTGGTAGCGTAGCTCTGTTTGTTAAAAACAAACAAACAAACAAACAAAATCAAATCATTAGAAAGAGGTGATATAGGGGCGGAAGGTGTTGAATCATTGTGGATAGAGCTGGGGAACTACAAGGTGAAAAGGCCCTGTACGGACCATGCAACCGCAGTGAGGATGTGACCTACAAATTACAACGGGGGACAGTGAATGCTTACCGAAAGGGAAATGGTAGAATAGTCATGGGGGATTTAAATATGCGTGTAGATGGGGAAAATCAGGTTAATCCTGGGTTCCATTTCTGGGAATTTCTAGAGTGCCTTCGAGATCGCTTTTTAAGGCAGCTGACGTTTGAACCCACTGGAGCATCTGCTGTCCTGCACTGGGTGTGGGGCAATGAAGCGAAACTGATTGAAAACCTGAAAGCAAAACAACCTTTAGGGCCAAATGAGCAGAATGTTTCTGAGCTCACCTTGAGGTTTGAGAAGGAGAAGCTAAACCAGATGTGCTGGTATTACAGCAGAGTACCGGTAATCACAGAGACAATTACAATCGGCCAGAATTAATCGGAAGGGAACACTGGCAGGGACAACGGCAGAGCAGCAATGGCTGGAATTTCCGGAAGCAATTCGGAAGGCTCGGGATAAATACATCACAAAAGAAGAAGAATTTCGCAGGAATGTCAATGCCAGCATAAAAATCTAAGAGAGGCGATATAATTGAGTAAAAAAAAATTGTGGGAAGTCAGACAATTTGGAAGCTTATGAAAACCAAGAGAAGTGAACCAAAAAGTCATTAAGAACATAAAGATGGAATACTAATTTAAGCTAGACAGTCATATAAAAGAGGACACCAAAGGTTTCTTCAGCTACATGACATGTTAAAGGGAGGAGAGGGCGAATTTCCGGCCGTGGGTAAACGAGAATTAGTAATGGGGGCAAATGAAATGGCGGACTGAATCAGTATTTTAGGAATATGGGGAAAATTGGCAGATGGTGCACAGTGTCGGGAAGTGCATGGAAGAAGAAATGAAAGGGTTAACTATTTTATAAATGGAAGGAAAATGAATTGTAACACGCGCTTCTTCCAGACTTAATCTACGGGGTGATAGTCCCCCAGTACGGCCAAATTCAAGAAATCTCGTTTGGCTGGATGCTGCACGATGTGTACCCTGTTACAAATCAGTACCCCGAAATAACAAACAGTACACAATTTGCGGTTAAACAATTAAGCTGTATAACTATTAATTTGACTACATGGTCAGTAGAGAATATATATATATATAAAATGGAAATAAGGCACCAATCTGATTAAACGGTCCTGTGCGCACGAAGTTGGAGCTCACACAGTTCAGTTGTTCTTCTTCCTCCATCGATCTCCTCCTTTGGGCCTCCGCTCGGAGACGACCCCGTTCGGCGATCCACCACATTTCTCCGTTCGCGTCTTCACTCTTCATCTCTCTCTCTCTCTCCTTTTCGCAAAAGCCCGCAAAAGCAACTGCGTCCAGAATCACAAGACAGGGCAACAAAATCCTGATTTGCTAACATGCATCAACAGTCCGGTTATCTCCGCCCATAACCAAAACATTGCTGCTACAGAGAAACCATTCCTTCAGCAGTGAACATTACAAAAAAACCATTACATAGCAGTGAACCCTTACAGCGCGTTACACTCTGCCCCCACCACTACCAAATTTAGTCATGTCCTCATGACGTTGAGATAGTTCGACAACCCCTCCTACAAACACGAAGTCCAATCCAGATGCAAAAGGCAGTGTCATAGCTCGCCACAACAGCAGAGATCACGCACTGTTCCCCAGGCGCTACATAGGTCAACCTACGGTGGTCTACACATCCGTACCTCCTCACCTAACTCTTCAGACTCAGACGCTACTGGTGACACTTCGTGTCTGCTTGCCGAGTCCTCCCCCACCCCCACCCCCACAACTCGAAGCCCTCTGTCCCGTGTCCAGGCCCCGCTTCCTCTCCTTCAATGTCCTGCTGTAACCGAGGCTGCCCACAACTCACCCACCCCCTCCACCTCACCTGACTCAGGGGGAAAGGGGCCGGGGCTTTCTTCCTCAATCAATGGGGAGTTAGCGAAAGGTAGCATGTACCTCACATCCAGATAATCATCCTCCGATTCAGCTTCCCTCTCATGGGCGCGGCCCGGCCCAGCCTACCCCGCTGTGGGCCCTGCAGTTGCCCTGCGTTTTCGCAGAGTCCTCTTACTAGGTGTAGGCTCCAAGTCGGGCTCTGGGTCAACCTGCACCTCTTGTCCCAGGGGCAGCAGGTGGTTCCGATGAAGAATCTTGACAGGCCCCTTCTCGTTTCACCTGGAAAATCGGTAGGTTTGGCATCTGACTCTCCACCACATAAGGTGTGGCCGCCCAGCAGTCAGCTAACTTGTACTTTCCAGGTAGCCCCAAATTCCTTATGAGGACTCGGTCTCCCAGCAGGAGTTGGGAGAATCTCACTTTCTGATCATACCTCCTCTTATTTCCTCGATTCTGCTTGGCGGCTGCAGCCCCAGCCAATTCATAAGCGCTTTTGAGCTCAGTCCTCATATCACACAAATACTTCAGATAAGGCTTCGGTGGTAAGTCACCCTCATCAGTCCCAAAACAAGGGTCAATGGGCAACCTCGCCTCGCGCTCAAACATCAGATAACATGGCGAGTACCCAGTAGCTTCATTTCGTGTACAGTTGTAACAGTGAACCAGATCTCAATATGTTGACTCCACCAGCTTTCGCTGATCTCCAGGGTCCCGAGTACGTCTAGCAAGGTCCTATTAAACCCCTCAGGCTGGGGATCGCCCTGCGCGTGATAGAGCGTGGTCCTCGACTTCTCAACTCCAAGCATGCGCAGTGACTCATAGATGAGTCTGCTCTCGAAGTCCCGTCCCTGGTCACTATGTATCCACCTGGGAAGACCATAATGAACGAAATACTTCTCCCATAACACTTTTGCCACCGTAGTCGCCCTCTGGTCCTTGGTAGGAAAAGCCTGAGCATATCTGGTGTAGTGGTCGGTGATGACTAAGACATTCGCCGTGTTGCTGGCATCGGGTTCTATGGACAGGAAATCCACACACAACAGGTCCAGGGGCTCTGTAAGTGTAAGTGGGACAAAGGAGCTGCCCGCGTAGGCAGTGTCTTCCGGCGTATGCAGCGAATGCACGACTTGCAGTATTCTTCAACCTCCGACTTCATTCGGGGCAGGCAAAACCGGTCGCTGAGCAATCCATAGGTCTTCTTCACCCCCAAATGTTCAGAATCATCATGAAGTGACTTCAAAGCAATCCTCCGATACTTCTCGGGCAGAACCAGCTGGCAACGCCGGGTCGGACCTGTCATGACGTGACCCGGGATAAGATCTGGCTCTTCAACTCCAATCGAGGCCACTCTTTCAGTAATGGAGGCACCGAAGCTTGTTTTCTCTTCTCTGTCTGAGCCGTGTCTCAATTTTCAACAGCGGACCAAATAGTGCCAATGCCCGGGCCATCCCGCTCAGCAGCCGCCACTTCCCCAGAACTCAATTCCGGCAGCAGTGAGGTCACAGTGAACCTGGGGAATGACGTCATCGGAAGCCGCCCATTGATCCGCTGCTCGATCCGGCCGCTCCTTTTCCTCTGCCTTCACGGTGATGGCAAACTGACACAGGGCCTTCACCCCAGGGGCAGGAGCGCTCTCCCCCTCCTCGTCTCTGCCCAGTCCCTCATGTACCCGTCACCCCAGGGGCAGGAACGCTCTCCCCCTCCTCGTCCCTGTCCAGTCCCTCATGTACCTGTCACCCCAGGGGCAGGAGCGCTCTCCCCCTCCTCGTCCCTGCCCAGTCCCTCATGTACCCGTCACCCCAGGGGCAGGAACGCTCTTCCCCTCCTCGTCCCTGTCCAGTCCCTCATGTACCTGTCGGGACAAAGCATCCGCATCAATGTTCCGGCTCCCCGGCCCGGTGCTTCAGGCTGAAATCATCCACCTCTGTCCAAAAGTTTAGATATTCTCCACCCTCCTGTCCCTCCTCCCCTCCCTTTCTTCCCCAGGGGAGGGTAACCACACAGAAGCTGATTCAAGGGGTGACCCACTTTGGCGTGGCCCGTCAGGAATCTCCGATAATAACCACAGAACCCCAGGAACGAGCGCAGGGCGCTCACAGTCTGGGGCCTTGGTCAGGTGGACACCGCTTCTATCTTAGCCGGGTCGGTAGCTACTCCATTTGTGAGATTATGTGTCCGACTTAGATAACAGACAGGGAAAGTTTTAACCCTGCAGCTTTCAGGCAGCCGAGCACCTTCAGTAGCCTCGCTTCGTGTTCTTCCAAGGTGGATCCAAATACTGTGAGGTCATCCAAATTCATGAACACCTCAAGCAAGTTCATATACCCAACCGTCTTCTCCATGACCCGCTGGAAGTTTGCACGGGCTCCCGATATGCCCTGGGGCATCCTTTCGAACTGTTAGCATCCCAGGGGACATATAAATGCCGTCTTCTATTTGTCGGCCTCACTCATGGGGATCTGGTAATATCCACTCCTCAAATCCAGCAAACTGAACCATTTTGCACCACTCAGACAGGCCAGTGCGTCTTCGACCCGCGGGACCGTATACTGGTCAGGCACGGTGCGCCTGTTCAGAGTCCTTTAGTCCACACACATGTTTACCTTCCCGTTCTTCTTCCGGGCCACTACTACTGGGGACGCATAGGGGCTTCGGGACTCAGTGATGATCCCAGCTTCCTTCAACTTACACAAATGCTGCCGCATGTCTTCCATGTCTGCTAGTCGCCGTGATCTCTCTCTAAACGGGGTGTCCTCGGTCACCCGGATAGTGTGACGAGTGCTCTTGGATCAACCCACATCAAACTCGACAATGGAAAATACACCTTCCAATTTGAACATCTTCTCTACCAGCCTCCTTTTCCAACCCGGCGGCACCGGGGAGTCCCCGAAGTTGAATGACTCAGCGGTCAACTTCCCCCGCTTTTCCAATAGTTTCTCCTCGGCGTGCCTCACGGGGGCGCTAAACATTACCGTCACCGGGAACAAATGCGCCAGAGGCATCCCCCGCTTGAAGGTTACCTCCCTCTTCGTAGTAGTGTTCCTGACGATCACTGCCATCCTGCTCGCCGAGGGCTTCTGCAATTCCGGCCTCACCAGTAGCCCAGCGGGAAATCCCGACACCCCCTTGTGGTTCTCCAGAGCGTCCACTAAGAAGGGTTCGCCCTCAGGCACTCCGGAAAATATGGTGGGTCTCCATCACTTTCGCTATTTCCCCGGGCCGTATCACCATTGGATTCGACTGGGTGAACCACACAGTCCCTCGTTTAAATTTGGTATCCAGCCCAAAGCTGCCACGCACTTCCTCAAAAGCACCTTGAAACACTGGGTGCAGGAAGAGGGTCTCCAAAAAGCTCTCCCTCGCCTTCTCCTTACAGGCCCCCATGAGCCTCCTCACCAGGGGGGAGTTGGTCCCCACCAGAATTGAAACGCAGCCCTTCTCAACAGGGAAACCAGCACGAATGTATCAAGACCCTCAGACACTCCCACATCGGCCTCCGAGAACTCCAGTTTCACTGACAAATAACTGTTGTATGGATAATCACCAGCACTAAGACCTCAAATCTCCAGTGCACCGAATGGTGTCAAGGGTAAATGCTTCAGATACCGGTTGTAAAACGAATGGTACAGTAACGTGACCTGCGACCCCGTGTCGAGTATGGTTTTAGCGTAGGTACCCTCTGTCAATAGCGACGCACTGGAGTGTGGTCCCACTAAGCCTTCAGGAATAGGGTCTTTTGCTTTCGGGAGTTCCTTGGTACATTGCTGGGAATGTGTTCCCCCAGAGACACCAGGCCGTTCCCTCACTGGGTCCCTTCTTGGTTTCCCCAACGACTCTCACTTCCGAGGTACCCGGGGGCTCACTCTCCTTCTGGCGTGACACCTGCTGCCAGCAGCGCTCCGCACTGTTCATCCCCTTGGGGAATCTGCAGCCCCCCCCCCCCCGCCCACAACAGCCCCAACATATGGGGGGGGGGGGGTCACACCCGCTGATAACAACCGACGTATCTCCACTCTGCCACAATCTCCTCTACCGCTCCCCGGGGTAGGCTATCTGTGGTCACTTCACCGCAGGGGACACCACCGAGGACTGTACCCTGCTGACTGAGTCGTCCCACGCTTCCGCCGCGTTCTCCTCTTCCCGTCCCTCTCTGATCAGTTCAACAAAAGATGGAGGGGACGCGTCTTACGAGACTGTCAGAGACTCCACACAATCAGATCATGGGACACTGCGCCCCTGGCTATCTGGTCCATTCTTAACCGATCCACCTCAGCCGCCTGTATGACCCCTCTGTGCCGCAACCAATTTAGCTGCCTCTCTAGCCGTAAAAAAAAAAGCAGAAACCTTCTCTCCCTGCTCCTGACGCATGCTTTGAAACCCCACCAGGACCTCCACTGGGCTTCCAGTCGGATCAAAATCATTGCCCAGTGCTTGTTGATAACTGACAGCTGTCGCTACGGGATAATGTAACCTGACAGCACTCACGTCAGCGGCACGCCCATTCAAACTTTTAACCAATCTCTGTCGCTTTTCATCATCCGAGCACTGCCATCATCTAACAACTGAGAGGTCCGTTCCACCCACGTCTTATACTCCTCCTCCCCTTTAGGGGTGGGCGTAATTCCAGAGAATAGGCGGAGCCCGCCATAGCTGGGACCTGGAATCTGATTTTCCCATTTACTTCCCAGAGATGTAAGGGCGGATACAACCTCAGAATTCTCATTCTTCACCGGGGGACGTGGACTAATTAGACCTTCCAACTCCGACCACTCTTTCCCCTCACTCCTCAGAAATGACAGAACCCTGTCTTTGAAATCTCCGCCGCCAGCTACCTCGGCGCTGGTCTGCATGAGAACAAAAGCTGTATCCGCCATTTTATCAAGTCTCCGCTCACAATCGCAACTTCAACAGAACTTAACAGTGGAATTAACAATTTATCCGGAGTACATATATCTGCCCCACTGGTTCATTTCGCAGGGTAATCACTCAGTATCCAACGGAATCAATCCCGAACGTAGCCCCCACAATTGTAATTCTCGCTTTGCCTGGCGGCTTAATCTAGGGGGTGATAACCCCCTGCCCGGCCAAACTGAAGAAATCTCGTTCGGGTGGATGCTGCTCGACGTGTCCCTTGTTACAAATCAGTGCCCAGAAATAACAAACAGTACATACTTTGCGATTAAACGATTAAGCTTTATAACTCTTACTTTGACTGTATAGTTAGTAGAGAAACAAAATTGAAAAAAGGACCCAATCTTATTAAACAGTCTGTGCGCAAAATTGGAGCTCACTGATAGGCCGATCGGTCCCCATTGGCCTCCTCCGATCGTCACTGCCCTTTGGACCCTCGCTCCGAGTCCACCCTGTCCGGCGGTCCAGCAAATCTCTCCATTCGCGTCTTCTCTCTCCACCTTTGTCTCTGACAAAATCAACTGGTCCCAGATTCACGAGACACAGCAACAAAGTCCTGATTGGCTGACATGCATCCCAGAGTCCTGTTATCGCCAGCCATAACACGAACATTGCTGCTACAGAGAAACCGTTACTTCAGCAGTGAACATTACAAAGAAGCCATTACATTAGCAGTGAAACCTCACAGCACGTTACGCATACGAGAAGCATCTGGCTTCTCTTGGGCTGTATTCCCTGGAGTTCAGGGGAATGGGGGTGGGGGGGGGAATCTCATTGAAATATTCAGAATGTTAAATGCTCTGAACAGATTAGGTATGTGAAAGTTATTTCCCATGGTAGGAGAGTCTATGACAAGAGGGCACAATTTCAGGATTGAAGGACATCCAGTTAGAAAACAGATGAGGAGAACTTACTTTCCTCAGAGGGTGGTAAATTTGTGGAATTTGTTGCCATATGCAACTGTGGAGGCCAAGTCATTGGGTGCATTTAAGGCAGAGAGAGATAGGTTCTTGATTAGACAGGGGATCAAAGGGTTTGGGGAGAAGGCAGGGGAGTGGGGATGACTGGAAGAATTGGATCAGCCCATGACTGAATGGTGGAGCAAACTCGAAAGGCCGAATGGCCGACTTCTGCTCCTATATCTTATAGTCTTAATTGAGTTGTCTGAGTGAATCCTTTCTCACATTTAGAACAGGTGAGTGGCATCCCCCATTGTGAATTCGCTGATGTATTTTAAACTCAGATGACCGAGTGGATTCCTTCCCACAATCTGAGCAGGTGAACGGTTTCTCCGCAGTGTGAATTCGCTGGTGCCTCACAAGTCCAGATGACTGAGTGAATCCCTTCCCACATTCGGAGCAGATGAACGGTTTCTCCCCAGTGTGAACTCGCTGATGCACCTTCAATTGAAATGTCCGAGTGAATCCCTTCCCACATTCAGAGCAGGTGAATGGCCATTCCCCAGTGTGAAGTCGCTGATGTTCTTTCAGTTGAGCGGAATGGGTGAATCTCTTCCCACATTCTGATCAGGTGAATGGTTTCTCCCCAGTGTGGTCTAACTGGTGTGTCAGTAGTCTAGAACGCCGAGTGAGTCCTTTCCCACAGTCTGAGCAGGTGAATGGCCTCTCCACAGTGTGAACAAACTGATGATCTTTCAGCTGAGCTGCATCGGTGAATCCCTTCCCACATTCTGAGCAGAGGAATGGTTTCACTCCAGAGTGGGTTTGCTGGTGTCTCAAGAGCTGAGATGAATCAGTGAATCCTTTCCCACATTTAGAGCAGCTGAGCGGCCTCTCCCCAGTGTGAACCCGCTGATGTCCCTTCAGTTGAAATGACCGTGCAAATCCCTTCCCACATTCAGAGCAAGTGAACGGCTTCTCCCAAGTGTGAACTTGCTGATGCTCCTTCAGTACAGATGACCGAGCAAATACCTTTCCACATTCAGAACGGGTGAATGGCTTCTCCCTAGTGTAAACTCGCTGGTGTGTCAGTAGGTCAGATGACCGAGTGAATCCCTTCTCACAGTCTGAGCAGGTGAATAGTCTCTCCCCAGTGTGCACTAACTGATGTTGTAGGAGGTGATTTGACTGAATGAATCCTTTCCCACAGTCTGAGCAGGTGAATGGCTTCTCCCAGTGTGAACACGCTGGTGTCTCTGTAGTTTGGAGGAGTGAGTGAAGCCGTTCCCACAGTCTGAGCAGGTGAACGACATCTTTTCAGTGTGAACTCGTTGGTATCGCTGTGGCATGGTTGAGTCTGTGAATGCCTTCCCACCGTCCGAGCAGGTCAATGTCCTCTCACTGGTGAATTTTCTGATATACCTTTAGCATCAATAACAGAATGGCTTCCCACTTGCAGAACAGGTGGAGCATCTCACTATGGTGTGAACTTGCTGATGTATCTTCATTACTGGATGACTGAGTGGTTCCCCTCCCTCACACAGAGCGGGTGAATGGCCTCTCCCCACTGTGAACTCACTGGCGTGTCTGCGGGTAGCCTGTGAGTGAATCTCTTCCCACATTGAGAGAAGGAGAATGATACCTCACTACGATCAATTCTCTGGCAATTCAGAAAGTCAGACGTCTGAGTCCCTGGTTCAATCAACGCAGTTGAGAACTGATCTCCAGTGAAGAAATGCTGGTGTGTTCTCAGCTCCCGGTTCCAGTGAATTACACAGAGTTAAAACAGAAAACTTCATTTCAGAGACAGAATACATCACCGGCTGGGATGAGATACTTCTTCATCTCCAAGAATCAACAACAGATGTGTTGGTGTTGCAAAGAAAGTATTTGGTTACTCTTTAAATATCTAGACACATAAAAACTGATGTTTTGTTGTGTTTGAGATTCCCATACCCAAGTGTTCTGCAATTTCAAACCTGTAAAAATATTTGCAAAAGACATCAATGGGTGAAAGACAATATTTCAGGAAAGATTTTAGTCTGTGGTGAGAACATAAGAAATAGGAGCAGGGGTGGCCATCTGGCCCGTCAAGCCTGATCTGCCATTGAATAAAATGATGGCTGATCTGGCCATGGACTCATCTCCACCTACCTGCCTTTTCCCCATAACTCTTAATTCCCCGACTATGCCAAATCTATCCAATCTTGTCTTAAATACATTTACTCAGCTCCTTCACTGGGGAGAGAAATCTGCGGATTCACCACCCTCTGGGAAAAGCAGTTCCTCCTGATCTGCATCGTTCCCCCAAATCTTGCGGCAATGTCCTCTAGTTCTAGTCTCATCTACCAGTGGAAACAACTTTCCTGCCTCTATCTTACCTATTCCTTTCATAATTTTACATGTTTCTATATGATCTCTAAATGTGAGCTCTGGCGTCACAATTTTACCAATTTCAACACAAGTTGGGGGTACTCAACATGAGATATACCCCAGGATACTGTGGAAAGTGAGGGAGGAAATTGCTGAGCTTCTGGCGATGATCTTTGCACATCAATAGGGAGAGGAAAAGTACCAGAGGATCAGAAGGCACTGTTCCCTTTTCAAGAAGGGGAGTAGAGATCAGCGAGGAAATTACAGACCAGTGGTTCTTACTTCAGTGGAGGGCAAGTTGTTGGAGAAGCTCCTGAGAGGCAGGATTTATGAGCATTTGCAGAAGCATAATCTGATGTGGGATAGTCAGCATGGCTCTGTCTAGGGCAGATCATGCCTTATGAACCTTATTGAATTCTTTGGGGATGTAACAAAACACACTGATGAAGGTAGAGCATTGGGTGTAGTGTACATGGCTTTCAGTAAGACTTTTGATAAGATTTCCCATGTGACGGTCATTCAGAAAGTAATGAGGCAAGGATCCAAGTAGACCTTGCTTTGTGGATCCAGAACTGGCTTGCCCACAGAAACCAAAAGGTGGTTGTAGATGGTTTGTATCCTGCATGGAGGACGGTGACCAGTGGTGTTCCACAGGGATGTGTTCTGAGACTCCTTCTCTTTGTGATGTTTATAAATGATCTTGATGAGGAAGGAGAAGGGTGCTGATGACACAAAAGTTGAGGGTGTTGTGAAGAGTCTGGACAGTTCTCCAGAAGTTACAGCAGGATGCAGATAGGATGCAGAACTGGCAGATGGAGTTCAACCCAGATAAGTGTGCTGTGGTTTATTTTGGTACATCAAATTTGAAGACAAAACACAACATTATGTTGGGACTATTGGCAATGTGGAGGATCAGCGAGATTTTGTGGTCCATGTCAATTTTACACTCAAAGCTGCAGTGCTGATTGACAATGTTGTTAAGAAGGCCTTCATCAACCATGGAACTGAGTTCAAGATCGGTGAGGTACTGTTACAGCTATATAAGACCTTCTTTAAACCCACTGAGAGTATTGTGTTCAGTTACCTCATTACAGGAAGGATGTGGATACCACAGAAAGACTGCAGAGGAGATTTACAAGGATGTTGCATGGAATGGAGAACATGCCTTATGAGAATAGGTTGACTGAGCATTGGAGCGACGGACGATAAGAGGTGACCTGACAGATGTGTATAAGATGATGAAAGGCATTGATCATGTGGATAGCCAGAGACTTTTTTTCCTAGGGCTGAACTGGCAAACACGAGGGGCATAGTTTTAAGGTGTTGGAAGTAGGGTTAAACGGGATGTCAGAGGTAGGTTTTTCACACAGAGAGTAGTAGGTGCATGGAATGCACTGCCAGCGATGATGGTAGAGGCAGATACTATGGAGTCTTTTGAGAGACTGTTAGATATGTACATGGAGCTCAGGAAAA
Source organism: Mobula birostris (assembly GCF_030028105.1). NCBI lineage: Eukaryota > Metazoa > Chordata > Chondrichthyes > Myliobatiformes > Myliobatidae > Mobula > Mobula birostris. The sequence goes on along the minus strand of NC_092389.1, from coordinate 56,648,132 downwards.
CAGAGTGCAATGCGGTTGGGAAATCCGAGGCAGTTTCTAGAATAGGTTACATGGACGGCACAACACTGTGGGCCGAAGGGCCTGTAATATATTGTAGATTTCTATGTTTCTATATGCACTCATCTTCAAACAAGGCACGGATCAGACATTCTGACTGACCATCAAATTCTCTGACTGTATTCCTGCCTGTGTGAGAATGGGCTATTTCTGACTTCAATCAACCTAAGACTTGGCTCAATTTGTCTCTGTCCTTTGGTATTATTTCAAGTTCTATTCATGTTCCACAAGACTACAAAGAGCACTTGTTTCTACATGTATGATCCTGGAGATTTACTAATTATTCGGATACCCTCCCACCAGCTGATTGACAGTGCTGAACCCATCGATGGCAATGCCAATGAATATAAAGTGGTGGGTTTTGGCTATTCTCATTGGACTGCGGCACTTTTGTGATGTAAAAGCCTCAAGTCACCTGTCATTGAGGCAAAGGTGTTTCATATCGTTATTTACTCAGAGAGAACTAAATCTGACGGAAGGTTTTAATTCCATACAGCTCTAACTGCCATTCTCACTGACTGGAAGGTAAACTCTTCAACCGAGATTAACTGGGAAGTATATTTTTGTTCCGAGTTACTAATCCTCGGATTTACATAGCTGAAACACGGCAGTGTTCAGGAGATACATTCACACCCATTTTCTTCGACTGCACGGGAACAACGCTTGGTACTGTCATCAATGGCTGCCTCATTACCCAGAAGGCTCCACGAACCAGAAACCTGTCTGTCAGCCACCGAACAATAAAGCGATGCGCATGCGCCGCAGAAACGGCGGCGGCCCACCGCTCATTAGCCGAAAGCCTGGCGGCACTGGGTACGGATCGTGGGGCTGAGAAGGAGGGAACGGACCGGGGCTGTCCTGGGGTGCAGGACCAGTGCGCCAGCAGCTCACAGTAATAGCCCGTCAATCACGTTTCAGACGCCACTGATTAATTCCGCACCGGTAACCCCGCCTACCTGCGGCCGATCTTTGTGAGCCTCTCCTCCACTGAGCCGATGCACGATATTTGGGATGACCTCATATCTCTGCGCATGCGCGTATGAGCAAACAGAAGTTAATCTGCAGATGCCGAAATCCCAAACAACAGACGGAAAATGCTGGAGGAAAGTCAGGGAGGCAGACAGCAACTATGGAGAGAAGTGAACAGTCGGCGTTTCAGACCCAGACCCTTCTTCAGCACTGGAAAGGAAGGGAGGGAGTCAGAATATGGGACAGGTGAGGTGATAGGGTAAACCGGGAGAGGGGAGGAGTGAAGTAAAGAGCTGGGAAGTTGGTTGTTGAGAGATAAAGGGCTGGAGAATATTAATAATAGTAGTAATAATAATAATAATAATAATAATGAATACTCTATTGATTCCGAGTGGGAAATTCATTCGTTTCAGCAGCAACATCTAAAAGCACAGCAAGCAGCGGGCAGACTTTACTGAAAATAAAGTGAAGAATAATAATGTACACAATAACACTGTATGAGTGTGCAATAATAATGTTTGAAACAACAATGCAGAGACTATTGAACTATGATGTGTGTTCACCTGTCGCAGAAGATTTTTGTTACCATCCTTGTGAGGGCGGAGCTGAGTGAGTTTGTTCAAAAGGGGTCGGGGGCTTTGCTGCCTATTCAGTAGGTCATGGAGAGGATGTTCCGGATTGTCCATAATCGATAACAGTTTGATCAGTGACATCCACTCCACCACTCACTCGAAAGAGTCCGGGTTGTGGCCAAGGATGGATCCAACCTTTCTGATGAGTTTATTATTCTTTCGCAGCGTAAAGCAGCAAAGAAGACTGCACTCGCTACAACAGACTGGTAAACGATCTGCGACATCCTGCCTCACGTGTTCAAGGATCTCGGCTTCCTTAGAAAGTAGAGTCTGCTCATCCCCTTCTTTTAAACAGTCTTGGTGTTGGTTTTCCAGTCGTGTCTCTTGCCGAGGCGAACACCCAGGTATTTGTCCTCCTTCATCCATCGCAACTTCTTCTCCCAGAATGTATACAGGATTCATCACAGTCCTCTTCCTCCTAAAATCTATCACCATTTCCCTGGTTTTGACCACGTTCAGGAGCAGTTGATTCTTCCCTTACTATTCCACAATCCTGTTAAACCAGCCCTCTGTACCCCGAGTCCTGCCCATCTCTGATGCACCCAACTACGGCAGAGTCATCAGGGAACATTTTTAAGTGGCCAGACTCAGAGTTGCACTGGAAGTCTGAGGTGTACCGTGTGAACAGAAACGGAGACAGGGCAATCCCTTGTGGGGCTCCAGTGTCACTCACCTCCACCTCAGGCACAGAACCACCCAGCGGTGCCAACTGGGGTCTAGCTGTCAGGAAGGCAGTAATCCAGGAGACAGTGAATTTGTCTACGTCCACCCTTGTTCAGACAACGTGGCTGGATTGTATTGAAGGCATTAAAGAAATCAAAAAGAGTGATTCTCACAATGCCACCAGCATCGTCCCGGTGGGAGTGGGCTCTCTGCAACAGGGAGATGATGGTATCATCCGCTCCCTCATGAGGTTGGTAGGGAAACTGTAGAGGGTCCGAGGTAAGTCTGGACCGGCCTCTGCATCACCTTCATCACATGAGATGTGAGGGCAATTGGTCTGTAGTGATTGTCCTCATTAAGTTCAGATAATTACCATACTGGGTAAAGGACCAAGGCAGGAATTATTCCACATCTTTTCCTGACTTGGTCTCAGATTGTAAGGGTGCACCAAAATACCAGACAGCAGGCTCATACAGGCTTTCAGCACCCTGAGGATGATACTGTCGGTGTCAGCAGATGTAGTTAGTCCGGCTGTCTCCTACCCTGACCTACATTCACTGTCCGTCTCCCGGATGGCCTCATCTGCACGGGGTACACCGAGATGCAGCTCCTTAGAGACCGTGTTAGGGATCTGGAGCTGCGGTTCGATGACCTACAGCTTATTGGAGAGAGTGAACAGGGGATGGAGCGGAGCTACAGGGAGTCAGTCACCCCGAGGCTGCAGGAGTTAGATAAGAGGGTGACGGTCAGGAGAGCGAAGGAGAGAGCTCAGGTAGTGGAGGTGTCACCTGTGGCCTTACCCCTCAGTAACATGTTTCTCGTTATGAATACGATTGAGGGGATGACCTGACAGGACGAACATGGCGATCGGGTCTCTGGCACTGAGCCTGGTTCCGTGGTACAGAAGAGGAAGAGGAAGATGTGAAATGCGGTTGTCAACAGGGGTTCCCATAGTGAGGGGAACAGACAGGAGGTTTTGGCAGCCTCATAGAGATACCCGCATGGTGTGTTCCATCCCAGGTGCCAGGGTACAGGATGTCTCGGATCGGGTGCAGAGTATTCTGAAGGGAGAGGGTGAACAGCCAGAAGTCTTGGTACATGTTGGTACCAATGACACAGGTAGGAAAAGGGAAGAGGTCCTGAAGAGAGAATTCAGGGAGTTAGGTAGGAAGCTCAAATGCAGGACCTCTGGGGTAGTAATCTCAGGATTGCTGTCTGTGCCACGTGCTGGCGAGCGCAAGAATAGCATGATCAGCCGTATTAATGTGTGGCTGAGAGACTGGTGTAGGGGGCAGGGCTTCAGATTCCTGGATCATTGGGGCCTCTTCCGGGGGAGAACCGACCTGTACGAAAAGAACGGGTTACACCTGAACCCAAAGACGTCCAATGTCGTTGCGGGCACATTTAATAGGCTGTTAGAGAAGGTTCAAACTAATTTTGCTGGCGTGTGGGAACCGAGTGATAGGGTTGTGGAAGGGGAAAGCAGAAATAAATCGAAGATAGTGTGCAACACATATAATCGAAAGAACGGGCAGGAGATGAGGCATAACCACAGGGTAGATGAGTTGAAGGGCAATAATGACATGGTGCAGTTAAAACAGAAAGCAACAAATACTGGACTGAAAGTGTAATATTTGTCTCGCCCCCTGGTAAGCCTCGGGGTCGCTCAGCTCGCTGTCGTCTAGGGAAACAGCCCTCGGCCCCGCCAAACTGGGTAATTAGTTTGTGTGGATGCCGTGTGATTTACGCCACCCCGCCCAAATAACAGACAATACACCAGATACGATTAAATGAAACAGGAAATCTGCAGATGCTGGAAATTCAAGCAACACACATCAAAGTTGCTGGTGAACGCAGCATCTCTCGGAAGGCTTACAGTCGACGTTTCAGGCATAGACCCTTCTTCAGGGCTAACTGAAGGAAGAGTTAGTAAGATATTTGAAAGTGGGAGGGGGAGGGGGAGATACAAAATGATAGGAGAAGACAGGAGGAGGAGGGATGGAGCCAAGAGCTGGACAGGTGATTGGGAAAAGGGATATGAGAGGATCATGCAACAGGAGGTCCGGGAAGAAAGACAAGGGCGGCGCGGGGGGACCCAGAGGATGGGCAAGATGTATAGTCAGAGGGACAGAGGAAGAAAATGGAGAGTGAGAGAAAGAATGTCTGTATAAAAATAAATAACGGATGGGGTACGAGGGGGAGGTGGGGCATTAGCGGAAGTTAGAGAAGTCAATGTTCATGCCATCAGGTTGGAGTCTACCCAGACGGAATATAAGGTGTTGTTCCTCCAACCTGAGTGTGGCTTCATCTTTACAGTAGTGGATAGACATGTCTGAATGGGAATGGGATGTGGAATTAAAATGTGTGGCCACTGGGAGATCCTGCTTTCTCTGGCGAACAGAGCGAAGGTGTTCAGCAAAGCGGTCTCCCAGTCTGCATCGGGTCTCGCCAATATATCGGGAGCACCGGACGCAGTATATCACCCCAGCCGACTCACAGGTGAAATGTCGACACAGTAACCCATCCAGATACACGCAGTGACATTTCTCCCCAAACAGTGGACCTTCCGCCCGTCCACGGGCGCTACATAGGCCAACCTATCTGAGAGCTTCCTAATCCTTCGAGACCTCCGTACCCCTTCATCTGAACCCTAAATGTTCAGACACTACTAGGGATACCTCGGGTCTGCTTGCTAACTCCTCCCTCAGTCATGTCACCACTACAACTCGGAGCCCCCTGTCTCGTGTCCGGGGCCCCGCTTCCTTTCCTTCTTGGTCCTGCTGTAACCGAGACTGCCCACAGTTACCGCTGCCCACTACACCTGACTCAGTGGGAGAACGGCTAAACGTCGCTTTCTCAATCACGGGGAAGTTAGCGAAAGGCAGCATGTCCCACATGTGCAGCACATCATCCTTCGGATCCGTCTTCTTTCCTCATTCCCACGATCGGTAGCTGCTGTTTGAGTTTCTCCAAACTGAAGCATTTATCCGGGGCTACCCCTTCAGCCTCCTGCAGTCGAGACGTCAGCTTCTTCTGGGACTCCTCCGACTCTCGCCACAGCCTCAACAGTTCTGACTCACGCTTCTTGGCCATCTCAATCTGGGATGCAGTTACCCCACCAGTTTCTTCCACACTGACCTGAAAAGCAGCAGTTAAAGGATGTTCAGCCTCCAGTTTTTTTTTTCTTCCTGATGACTTCTTCCAGGTCAACTTTCAGTTTTCCACCTCATTTAAACTGTCTATTGTCATCTCCGGGTTCCTTTCAAGCGTCCGCCTCCCTTTTCCGAGATCTGTCCTCCATTTCTTCACTTCCTCGGGAGTGTTGTCAAACTCCCATCTCTGGGCTCTGGGTTTTCTGTTGGCCTTAGTCAGACCACTTCCTTGATCTTCTCCAACTAGTAAGTCTTTTCAGAATCGATGTCTTGAGTTTCCGCTGATCCCTTCGAAGATGGGTCATTGTTTCGTCTCGCTGGATCAGTACATGACGGCAGTGTCGGCTCGGAATTCCGTTTCTCCTTCTCCAATTTGATGAGCGTGAATTCCAAGTCTGCAATGGTGTTCCCACAAGAGCGGCACGCAGTCTCCGGTCTGCATTTCTGAGCGCTCAGTTCAACGGTGCAAATCCCCTCTCTCCCCTGTGTCTCATTCCGATTGACGGCCTGGGTTTCCATCCCCAGGTCCACCACCGTCTATTCCAACACCAGGAAGTTCAACTGGTATGTCGAGTCATTTTTTCTCAGATTGCACCAAACTCGGCCGGCCAAAACCTCCTCTACATGTGACACTTCGCTTCTGTCGCCGGGCTCAGCCACTCGCCTCGCCTCATAGTCCCCCTAGGCGAATCCAAGCTCTAGGTGGTCATCCACATACGTCAATACTCCACACACCTTCACTTCCCCCATAGTCTTCCTCATGCCCCGCGGGAACGTTGCAGGGGCTCCGGATATGCCCTTTGGCATCTCTTCGGGTCGGAAGAATCCTAGGGACTAATAACAGCCATCTTCTCCTCATCAGCCGCACTCCTCGGAATCTGACAACATCCACTCCTCAGATCCAGCACACTAACCACGTCCCATAATCGGCGTACATGCTGCCGAAATCTTCCACGCCGCTAAGGTCCAGTTGCTGCGACCTCTCTCTCACTGAGGTGTCTTCAGCGGTCAACTCTCCTCCCTCGTGGTAGTTCGGAGCGTCTACTAAGAGGGTCTCACCCTCAGCTACTTTCCCCAAGCCGTACAACCGCTGGGTCTCGTTTAAATTCGGTACTGGCTCAAGGCTGCTACACACATCCTCAGAAACAACTCGACACGCTGGGTGCCCAGACAATGCCCCCATGAACTCCAGGGTCATTAACCAATCATCGACTTCTGGATAACTACTGCCACTAGTACCCAAAGTCTCCGGTGCCCTTGTGGTTGTCAAGGGTAAATGCTTCAGACACCGGTTCTAAAACGAACTGTACAACAACTTGATCTGCGCCCCGGGGTCGAGGATAACTTTAGCATCGCTTCCATTTGTCCGTAACGACACGCTGGGGCGTGGTCCCTCTAAGCCTTCAGGAATAAGGCCTTTTTCTTTCGAAGTTCATTGGTACATTGCTGGGAACGTGCTCCCACAGAGACCCCAAGCCGTTTCCCCACTGAGCCTCCACTAAGTTTAGCAACCCCTCTCTGATCAGCTGAACAACTGAGGGAGGGGATGATCCCCTGAAATGACCCCCCTGGCACCGCACGCAATTTAGTTGCAATCCTAGCCGGAGAAAACACACTGAAAACCTTCCCCCCTCGTTCAAATAACTGTCTGTTGTCACTACGGTGTAATTAAACCTGATAGTTCTAACACCGTCAACAGCCCGCCTACACAAACTTTCAACCAATCCCTGTCGCTCTCCCTCATCCGAGCACTGTCAATCATCTAACAACTGAGAGATCCGCTCCGCCCACGTCTCGCACGCCTCCGCCCCTCTTGGGGTGGACACCATCCCAAACGCCAGGCGGAGCCTGCCATAGCCAGAACATATATTCGCAGACCCTACCTCCGAATCAGACCACTCTTTCCTCTCTCTCCCAACAGCATGGGCAGCCCCATGTTCTGCCCTCAACTCGTCAACGCTAGTCTGAACTCGAACAAAGACCTCGCCCATCTCGCATGCAGCAATAACCAGCAAATAACCCAAAAAGACACACATTACTGATTTAAACAGGGCAACCACACAAAACACCACTGAATCCAATCCCGGACAAAAGCCTCTAAATGTAGCCCTCCTGGCAAGCCTCAGGGTCGCTCTGCTCGCTGTCGTCTGGGGAAACAGCCCTCGCCCCCGCCAAACTGGGTAATTAGTTTGTGTGGATGTTGTGTGATCTACCCCACCCCGCCCAAATAACAGACAATACACCAGAAACGATTAAATGAATTACAATTTATAGATATTATAGGAACTATATAATTAATAGAGAATAAAATACAAAAGGAAAATAAAAGGCGCCACATTTATCAAAATTCTGTCTCTTCGTGCACAAACAGTTGGAGATCCGGACCCTCCTTCTTCACCCTGCGATCCCCTCGGACCACCTCGACCTGCCGCCTGGGACCAACTGGAATTTTACCTTATTCCTGACCGCACCAGTTTCTTTCCAGAGACAAAAGGCGAGCGGAATGGTGTTTTCGTTGGCCCCAAGGTACTGTTGCTTGTGCACATGGGTGACGGCAGGAAAGAGGCCTCTTTCCGAACTCCACGCGCTCTTCATGTAGGATCCCATCTCATTTTGTGACAATGACATTGGTGACAGTGTGCACCATCATCTCTGGATTTTCACTCATCCCCTTGACAATATCCTGCAGCTGCACCTAAACACCCTGGACTGTAGCACCACTGAGGCAACACAACATCCTTGTGTGTCTTTTGCTGTCGCAGTATCTCCTGCCTGTCGCCACAAACTACTGAGTCACTTGTCACTACCACACTGCCTGACTTTTCCTTTCCCTGTCACAGGGGAATCACCAGGGTTCCTTCTTCTCGTTTTGAAATTAAAGAAATACATAGAATCAGGTACTGGTAAAAGTTTCCAAAAAGTGTTCGTGGACTCATGCTGCCTGTCCTAGAACCTCCTTGAAAAACTGCCACGCTCTAGAAGATCACGGCGATCAGGCCCACAGGCCAAGTGTTGCATGGTGTAAATAGAAGGTGACCGCACCGGATTCCTTCCAGAGTCCAAAGGCGAGCTGGATGGTGCAGGCACTGGCTGTAAGATACTGTTCGTTGTGTACATGGGTGACATCTATATGTGGAATGCAGAAAAAAAATAATAAATTTTAACCATAGGGCATATAGAAATATGAGAGCTATAGTCAAGTGGAAATTCTGATTGCCAAAGGCAGGTTGAGAAGGATATTGCTGATAATGCTAAGATTGATCCCAAGAGATTTTGTCAATACTTTAGTCGTAAAAGACAGATTAAGTGGGAAGTTAAGTGTATTTGGAATAACAGTGGGGTATTATATTATGCAGAGAAGGACATAGCGGATACTTTTAACTCTTATTTTGCTAAAGTGTTCACCTGTAAAGACGTGAGCAATATGCCAGAAAGTGTAGAGAAAAATAAAGTTATTTATAGTGGCTCAGAGATCTTAGAATGTGAAACAGCTGAGAGTTACTAAATCTCAGTGTCAAACAACATATATCCAAGGGTACTTAAATTAGTCTAACACAAACACCTAACAAGAATTATTCAAAATTCTGTGAATTTGTTAAAATGCTGAAGGACTTGAAAAGGGCTAACATTTTATCGGTATGTCAGAAGGGTGACCGCACTGAACCTTGTAACTATGGACCAGTAAGCTTAACGTGCATTGTGGGTAAGATAAGAGAAAGACTAAAAAAGAACAAGTTGTAAAATAATCTGATAACATCAAACATGCAACTAGTGGGAGTACAGGATAGTTGTCAAGTTGACTGCCAGTGACTAGTGATGATCCGCAGGGGTCGGTGTTGGGACCAATTCTTTTTATGCCGTTTATAAGCGATTTATATGATGAAATAGATGGCTTTGTTGTCAAGTTTGCAGATGATACAAAGTTTGACGGACGGGTAGGTTGCGTTCAGTAAAGAGTTAGGATGCAGAAGGACTTAGACAGATTAGAAGAATGGGCAGGAAACTGGTAAATGAAATATAATGTTGGAAAATGTACGGTTATGCACTTTGGAAGTTGAAATAAAGGTGCGAACTATTTTCTAAACGGGGCGAAAACCCAAACATTAGAGATGCAAAAGGACTTTAGAATCCTTGTGCAGAACACATTAAAGGTTAACTTGCAGGTTGAGTCGGTGGAGAGTGAGGCAAATGCAATGTTAGCATTCATTTCAAGAGGTCTAGGATACAAGAGCAGGGAATTTATGTGGAACTTGTTACCACATGCAGCTGTGGATGCCAGTTCGCTGGGTATTTTTAAGACAGAGATTGTCAGGTTCTTGATTGGACATGGCATCAAATGTTATCAGGAGAACGCCGGGAAATGTGGTTGAAGAGGAGAAAACTATCAGCCAGATTGAATGACATGATGGGCCAAATGGCCTACTACTGCTATGTCATATGGTTTTATGGCCTTATGTCAGCAGGAAGTCAGCATGGGTTCAAAAAGGGTAAATCACGTTTTATTAATATGTTGTAGGTCTATGAAGAGGCAACTGAAATTTATGATAACAATAAAGAGGTAAAAAAAATACTGAGAGCTAAAGAAGTAAAGAGGTAAAGCTGTACTTGGACTTTCAGAAGGCTTTTGGCAAGGTGCCCCATAAGAGGTTAATAATCAAATTACAGGATGTACAGATTCAGAGTATGGTATGCGAATATCTGGAGAATTGGCTCAAAAACAGAAAGTAATGAGGTACGGTGAGAGGATAATTTTCACAGCAGAAAAGTGTTAAAAGTGGGGTTCCACAAGAATAAGTTTGGCGGCCGCTTCCGTTTATAATTTACATTAATGATTTGTATAAGCACAGAACCAACTAAAGTAGTTAAGTTTGCATATGACATAATATTAGAGAGATGGGCTGATGAAATACAGGCAGCAGAATCAACACAGGTCAATCAGAACAAAATTCTGTTGTGGGCTGATGAATGGCAGACGAAATTCAGTGTAAGTAAATGCAAAATATTGCATACAGGATGTAGAAATATTAGATATAAATATACAATGGGGGTCTTGAGTGCATTGTATGAGAAGGATTTGCGTCTCCTGGAAGACATCACTAGCAACATCTAGGCAATGCACTGAAGCAATTAGGAAGTCCAATAAAATGTTGGGCTATATAATGTGCTCAGAAGACACATTCTCCCTAAGCTGTATAATGCACTTGCGAGGCCACGCCTTGAGTACTGTGTGCAATCTTGATCTCCATATTTTGTGAGGGATGTGAAGGCTCTGGAAAGATTTCACAGAAAGGCGACTAGGCTCATTGTCGGACTGCAGGCTGTGAGCTGTGCAGTAAAATTGAGAAAACTGAATCTATTTGGCCTAAGTCGACATAGAATGAGAGGATATGCGATTAATGTCTTCGGAATCATTAAAGGTAGAGGTAAGGTAGATACCAGCTGCTACTTCAAAATTAATCCATCAACAAGGAAACAGGACTACACGTATAGACTGGTTAAACGGAGATTTCAGACAAACATCAGGAAGCAGTTCTTTACAGAGTGACTTGAAAAGCACAGAATGAACCCCACACTCACACATTACGAGAGACTGACCGGTACAGAATTGCCCCACACTCTCATACTGTATCAGAAACTGACAGGTACAGAATGAACCCCACACCCTCACACTGTAACAGAGACTAGCAGATACAGGAGCAACATCACAATCCTGCAATCTAAGCACCTGTCTCTCGCTGACGTTCACTCTCTTCGCTCTCTCTCATCTGACGTTTTATCTCACGCTTGTCTTTCGGTCGTTTATTCCAGCCATACCGCTTCTATTCATCTCCCAGTCTGAGTACTGTTTTTAACACTTAACCGAGCTGCGCATTATGTTGCCAGCTGAAATATTTCTTCTCAATTTCTTTTGATATTTCACACAATTGAGATGCTCATTAAAGATCAGTAACACCACACACAAAATGCTAGAGGAACTCAGAAGAGTTCCCTGCGTTGCTTTGGATTTCCGGCATCTGCAGATTTTGTTGTGTTCGTACATCAGCAACGCGCTCATTTGACCGCTGCCATCCTGATCTCGATTTCTCTTTTGTATCTTTGTCCAAACCTGTGTTTGTGTTTTTTGAATTGTATTGACTTTATTACTTACATCCTTCATATACATGAGCAGTAAAAATCTTTATGTTATGTCTCGGTCTAAAGATGCAATGTGCATTTTATAGTAATTTATAATAAATAGAATGTAAAATAGGACAGTCACTATAACATAGAAATAGAATTGTGTGTGTGTGTGTGTGTGTGTGTGTGTGTGAGAGAGAGAGAGAGACAGAGAGAGACAGAGACAGAGAGACAGACAGAGAGAGAGAGACAGAGACAGAGAGAGAGAGACAGACAGAGACAGAGATAGAGAGAGAGACAGAGACAGAGAGAGACAGAGACAGAGAGACAGACAGAGAGAGAGAGACAGAGACAGAGAGAGAGAGACAGAGAGAGAGAGACAGAGACAGAGAGAGAGAGACAGACAGAGACAGAGATAGAGACAGAGACAGAGACAGAGAGAGAGACAGACAGAGAGACAGAAAGAGAGAGAGAGAGACAGAGACAGAGAGAGAGACGGAAAGAGAGAGAGAGAGAGACAGAGAGAGAGAGACAGAGAGAGAGAGACAGAGAGAGAGACAGAAAGAGAGAGAGAGAGAGACAGAGACAGAGAGACAGAGAGAGAGAGAGACAGAGAGAGAGAGACAGAGAGAGAGAGAGAGAGAGAGAGAGAAGAAGCTGAAGGACTGAAGGACAGATCAAAATGGGAATTTGCAGGGACAGAGGTCGGGATCGGTCAGTGAGGCTGCTCTCCGTTCAGAGATGAATAATTAGCCTAACAAAAAAGATGAAATATCTAAATGTAGCTGATCGGTGACAAAGTTCAGTCTTTGAAAATAAATCTACCGGTTTATTTCCACCAGAGACGCTGCTGAGATAACGCCAACGAATTTTAATGTATTTGTCTCCAATCGACCCAATATTTACAATAGAGACAAAGGTATTGAATTAAAGTGTTTGTTCAAACAACTGTAACAAAGAAAGTTTGTGAGGTGTATAACCGTGTCTCCGGAGACAGATCCTCTGTATAAATCAGGGCCGCTTGGAATGCATCAGCAGTCTGCAGGAGCTGTGTATTCAGGAGCAACAGCAATCACAGATTCGCACTGAAATGGTGTATCCAGTCATCTGGCGGATAGAAGACGTTTACTATCCTTTTATTTCTGCCTTTGGAATTCCCGGTAAGCCGCAGTGTCAGATGTCGTGGGTGGATGTTGAAGTGTAATCCCTATGATGTGATTGATTCTGCCGCTGGTTTAAACTCTCACATTACAGTGCCGAAGTTCAGCAATTCAATAATGGAGTGAAAACACCGGGACTATAAATGCTGGGATTTGGATTTAAAAAAAACCGCTGCAGGTATTCAGCGAATCGAACTATTTCTGCGGGACTGAGCGGGCCAGGCAGCGGTTTGTCATCAACAAAGGGATGTTCGTGTCTCCATGCTTTTGGTCTTGTAGGAGCTGCACTGCATTGCAAAGATTGTGTTAATCAGGGTGATTAAAGTAAAATAAAGTAAAGTAAGGGCATCCGTTAGTCTTGCAAGATTCACTCTCCAGGGCGCAGGCCTGGGCAAGGTTGTATGGAAGACCAGCAGTTGCCTATGCCGCAAGCCTCCCCTCTCCACGACACCAATGCTGCCCAAGGGAAGGATATTAGTATGGCCCCGTTGTCGTCGCAGAGCAATATGTGATTAAGTGCCTTGCTCAAGGACGCGGCTGGGGCTCGAACTCACGACCTTCAGTCCAATGCCTTAACCACTTGGCCACGTGCCCACGAGGGTGATTACATCAATTTATTGTCTGCATTTTTATGTGAGCGGCTTTCAGAGTCAGGTGCAACAATAAAGTAGTGACAGGTAGTAACACTTTAGCAAATGCGAGGAGTTCTGCGTTGTAAGACGAAACTGTTGTGGATGTTTAATAAATATCTACGATATGACTGGATGCGAAGCAGAAAGAAGTCGTTGCTGAGCCAATTAATAAGATGTGGCGCTTCATAGTTATCAATACGGTGAAATGAATTCTGTTATATCTGCATCTGACACTGTTTCTGACATCTGACTACGACACTGAGTTTGAATTCCTCTCCCCGCTTCCCTGTGACGGATTCAGTGGGAGGCGTTATGTCTGTCTGTGAGGTTGTGTCAGACTGCGCTGTATCTATTGGAATCAGTCAATATTCTGCTGTAAAGTCAGTGAGGTTACAAATGCCGGAATAGGAAACAGACTCGGGGAATGCTGGAAACACTGAGCCCCAAACAGCTTGGTAGCGAAACCAGTGAGCAAGCGTGTCAGGGCTCTCTCTCAGAACAGTTCTGAGGAGAGATACTTTAGCTGCTGTCCAACATATTTTGTTTTCCCTACATAAGTGTTTCCTGCATTTCCTCTTTTTGTTCGGTCGTTCGGCTGTTCTGTCGCTGCCAGGGATGCACATGGAATTTGTTGCTTGTCTAATGGAAGAATCCCGCCATTGGCTCACGGATTTATTAATTTTATCTAGACAAGAAGCGGAAGGCGCCGGTAGAAATGTTCCGTCCAGGATTGAACCTGAGGAGGTAGTTATTCAGTTTTAGCTTCCCGCTGCCATTTCACATTTCAGTCATCAGCAAGGAATCCGTATGCAGATCATATTGATTTTATTTTACTGTGTAAATTCCTTCTCTGTCTCTGCCAGCTCTGGGCCCTCTCTCGACCCTCCCACCGCTAAATGCAGCAATGAAGTGGAAATATTACATGATCCTCTCAAACTGCCGCATTGGTTTCTGCTCAGCATTTTCTCAACTTGATGCTCCCGTCTCTCTTCCAGCGAACCTGGTGGCGATTGTGATCCTGTCCCGGGGAAAGTGCGGTCTCTCCAAATGTGTCAGTCGCTACCTGCTGGGAATGGCAGCGGCCGATCTCCTGGTCGTTATCTCCGATCCGCTGCTGAAGTGGACTGCTCTGATTTATTTTCCCCGATCATTCCATTTCATCACTCCTGCGTGCAGACTCGATGAATGGTTGATTTTTGCGAGCACGGCGGCCTCAGTCTGGCTGACTGTCGCTTTCACCGTCGATCGATTTGTGGCGATTTGCTGTGAGAAGCTGAAAACGAAATATTGCACCGAGAGAACGGCGGCTGTGGTTATCGGGACAGTGAGTGTGCTGGCCTGTTTGGAGACTGTACCCTGGGGCTTTACACTCGGGCCTAGAGAAATAATTGACGGTGTTCCCTGGGATTGTCTTCTTACATCGAGCTACAAAAATCTCAGCACATGGGCGGCATTTGATATGTTTCATCTCATTTTAACCCCTTGTCTCCCATTCTTTCTGATTTTACTGTTCAATATTCTGACGGTCAGGCGGATTCTAGCGGCCAGTCGAGCCCGCAGGGGGCTCCGGGGACAAAAGAGTGGAGAGAATGACAAGGACCGGGAGATGGAGAACCGACGCAAATCCATTGTTTTGCTCTTCAGCATAACCGGTAGTTTCATACTGCTGTGGGGAACACAGGTGGCAGTTTCTATCTATAGACGGATTTCAAGGAGTTTTGTTTATCCTGCTATGGATCCCCGTTACATCACACAACAGGCAGCGGGAATGCTGCAGGCTCTCAGTTCCTGCACCAACACGTGTATTTACGCCCTGACCCAGAGCAAATTCCGAGAGGAATTAAGGAATGCGGTGAAATACCCACTGAATCGTATTTTCAAACTCATTAAACGTTCAAAATAGATGCTGTAAAGTATTACTCTTCAGCTGCCTTCATGCTCCCTATTCTATCCTCCCACTTGTAGGTAAATGGAAACAATGTGATGAACAGAGTAACAAAACCAACACCACAAAAGCTACAGATACTCGAAACAGAAAGCAACACACATAAAATCAGGTGCTGATGAAGGGTCTTGCCCCCAGACGTAGATTGTTTACACTTTTCCTCACACAAAATGCTGGAGGAACTCAGCAGTCCAAGCAGTATCTGTGGAAAAGAGCAAGTGTCGACGTTTCGGGCCGAGACCGAGGGCTGTCACGGACACCTTTCCTAGCAGCTCAAACGTATGTGTGTCACAACGTGGGCGGCGTTGGTGCGGACCCAAATGCAAAACACGCTCACTGAAGTACTAGGAACTGGACATGGCTAGGCTTAGGGACGGGACAGGTCACAGACTAGGAGCTCGGGCAGGTAAACCGACTTGGACTAGGACTTTGGCTAGGAAAGCGGGACCAGGACAAGGAACTGGAAAATAGGAGCTTGGGCTTGGACTCCGAGCCAGAGACTGGAAAAGGACCCAGAACCTGGGTCTTTACTCGAGCTCGGACCCCGGAACTAGGTGTGGACATGACGTGGCTACAGGACTGGACATGGCTTGGGTTCCTCGAGGCGAGGACGTGACGAGGCTTGGGTTCGGACTCCGAGCCAGAGACTGGACAAGGAGCCAGACCTAGGTATTGACTCGGGCTCGGACTCCGGAACGAGGTGAAGCCATGGGAGAGAGGACTAGGCAACGTTACAGGACAGAACAAGAAAATCCAAGGCAAGACAAGGGAAATCAAGTACAGGAGGTGGGAACTCCAGCACAGGACGAGGCACATCGACAGGACTGGAACCCGAACCCTTGATTTGATCTTGGCGGAACATGGAACACAGAGCCTTTGTCTTGGTGGAACAGGAACACAGAGATTTGGTCTTGGTGGAAAAGGAAAACAGAGACTTGGTCGAGGGAGAACAGGAAGGCAGAGCCTTGGTCTAGAGCACGGGAACACGGAGACCTGGGCTTGAGAGATAGGAACACAGAGACATAGAATAGAGTGCTGAAACCACTCCTTGGGAACAGAACTTGGGGCCGGGGCTCTACACAGAATGCTGAACACGACGAGACGGTTCCCAAACCTAGGTAGCAGCAAACGGTAGGACCTACCCAGTGCAGGCGTCGACACAGAGACGGTTCCCAACGCTAAGTAGCGGCAAACGGCCAGAGCAACCTAACGAAGGCGAGGTCACAGAGGCGGTTCACAATACTAGGTAGCAGTAAACGGCCGGACCTACCTAGCGAAGGCGTGGACACAGAGACAGTTGAAAACAACGATAGACAGTTCCTTATCTAGCCGCAACAAGGCTCCGGTCTTGCTCCAACGGTAGAACCTGACAACGATACAGGCGAGGACGCAGGCGAGGACGCAGGCGGGTTGCAGGCCAGTCTCCAGACCAGGGCTTCTGGAGGAGCTTGCAGGCAAGGCTTCAGTTAGACGTTGCAGGCAAGGCTTCAGGCAGATGCTGCGGGCAAGGCTTCAGGCAGAGATTGCAGGAAAGGTTTCAGGCAGAGGTTGCAGACAAGTTTCAGGCAGAGGTGAAGGGAAGGGAAGGGAACAGTCCAGCCTCCAGGTAACGGCAAAGACGGCCAAGCTTACCCAACGGAGGCGAGGACAGGAAGGGACAGATCCAACCGCAGGGTAACGGTAAAGACGGCCTGACTTACTCCACAGAGGCGAGGACGGGATACTAACGAGTCTAACCAGCAACCACATTCGATCCCAGGGCCACTTATATTCCCAGCCTCAAGACAAGCATCAGATGCCTATGATTAAGCCCAACTGAAGCAAGGGACAGACGGAATACCCGGAGTCCAGAGTCCACGGACCGGACCGTGAAACGGAATGCAAACTTCACGGAACGGACCATGATAATGTGTCCCAATTCGTTCCGAACACCTATTTTAATATCTGGTTTGGAAAGATATCAAGGCGGAGTCAAGTTCGGAATACTTTATGAGATTAAAAAATGACATAGTAAAAAGATCTGGGCCTCTGTGGCTGCTATCTAATCATCTCTGCATCTCATTAATTGCAATATGAAAGGCTAAACAGACTTGCATAGCCGACGTCAGCAATTATACGTAATGAATGCCATTATTTTATTTTAACTACGCTTCAATAGAATAGTTCAATATATTTAAACACATTAGTGACAGGAATCCTGTGTGCTTATTAGCAATTTTGAAGACAAATAGGGTGCTTGCATGAAACCAATTTTCCATATGAACTAGAAATTTAAAATCGGTGTATTAGAAATCTTGTGCTAAATAGAAACATGGAGAAAATAGGTGCAGGAGTAGGCCATTCGGCCCTTCGAGCCTGCACCTCCGTTCAGTATGATCATGGCTGATCATCCAACTCAGAACCCTGTACCAGCCTTCTCTCCATACTCGCTGATCCCTTTAGCCACAAGGGCCATATCTAACTCCCTCTTAAATATAGCCAAGGAACTGGCCTCAACTGTTTCCTGTGGCAGAGAATTCCGCAGATTCACCACTCTCTGTGAGAAGAAGTTTTTTCCTTATCTAGGTCCTAAAAGGCTTCCCCTTTATCCTCAAACTGTGACCCCTCGTTCTGGACTTCCCCAACATTGGGAACAATCTTCCTGCGCCTAGGCTGTCCAATCCCTTTAGAATTTTATGCATTTCAATAAGACCCCACCTCAATCTTCTAACTTCCATAGAGTATAAGCCTAGTCGATCCAGTCTTCCATCTTTTGAAAGTTTTACCATCCCAGGAATCAATCTGGTGAACCTTATTCATACTCCCTCTATGGCAAGAATGTCTTCCTGCAGATTAGGGGACCAAAACTGCACACAATACTCCGGGTGTGGTCTCACCAAAGCCTTGTACAACTGCAGTAGTACCTCACTGCTCCTGTACTCGAATCCTCTTGCTATGAATGCCAGCATACCATTCGCCTTTTTCACCGCCTGCTGTAACTGCATGCCCACTTTCAATGACTGGTGTATAATGACACCCAGGTCTCGTTGCACCTTCCCTTTTCCTAATCGGCCACCATTCAGACCATAATCTGTTTTAATAATCTGTTAATTAACATTCTACAGAAACGCGGTGCGTCATGTCTACTTTTAACTTTGCTCCCGAATTATTCTAATTTATATCCCAAAAATACCACATTTAATTACCGTATTTAAACCAACACTAGTCATTAATTTCCCTAATGTCCAATTCTCTCTGTTTAAGAAACTCGTAACCAGATTCGACATAATCACATTTGCAACTCGTTATCGTGGATTTGACATGACTAGCATAAAATAAAATTAGATTTAAAATTAATGTGGGAAAGGCAAAACCATAATCAATGCTTCCAATTTCCTTCCTTTGGAAACTTCGCAAACAACTAAAAAAACAAAATAATCATTGCCGTACAATAACGGATCACTCCTACATAGACATCAATTCTACTACCATCTATTTGCATGTCGAGAGTTTGATAAATGTCCTTAACACATCTAGCTCTATCACAGCCCCTAGCATGGTGTTCCACGCATCTACCTCTCTGTATAAACTGCTTTCCTCTGACACACACCGTTATACTTACTTCCAATCACTTTAAAATAATGCCCTCTTACCTTGGTCATTTCCGTAATCGGAAAATGTATCTGGGTATCGATTCAATCAACGCCCTTCATCATCTAGTATACCTCACCATTCATCCTCTTCTGCTGCAATAAGAAAAGTTCTCGATCGATTACCTTCATAGCGCATGCCCTCAAGCCCAGGCGGCACCCTTGTAAATTTCATTTGCATCCTCACTAAATCTACCAAATCCTTCCTTTAATAAACTTATACTAAGAGCATCGCCAATGTTTTGTTGCTTGCCCCAGTTTTCCACCCTAAGTAAAATGATCCTAATGGTCAAATAGAAACCTATATGAATGAATATATTTATTCTGGAATGGGACAGGATATATTAGATTAGATTATGAGGACACTTAGTCCTCGTTTACTGTCGTTTAGAAATGCATGCTTGCATTAAGAAATAATACAATGCTCCTCCAGAGTGATATCACAAAAAAAAAACAGGACAAACCAAAGACTAACACTGACAAGACCACATATTTATAACATATAATTAAAGCAGTGCAAAGCAGTACCAGAATTTGTTAAAGAACAGACCATATGGTGCATTCAGCTTACAACGTTGCCCTTAAATACATCAACAGCACGATCTAACATGTTGACATGGAAAGGAAAAGTTGGTGTATGAAACAAACTGAGAAAACCGGTACTTTCATCGTCCGGGAAAAGATTACTGAAATGAACAAACAGTCCAAATGTCTCTTAATGTTTTTCGTCTGTTATTAAAATTGATAATTATCTGAGAGTGACTAATAAATATTTTATTTGAAACGCACAAACTCTGTGTCATAGAGAAAGAATGTACAACGTGCTCCTTTGAAGGTGTGAATAAATAAAATTAAACATAATTTTTATTTTGTGATTGTTCCACGGGAGCGATTTTAATTGCATGATGACAAAATTTCTATAAATAGTTTACCTGAAATGTTTGTTCAGTGGACTGTCATTGATGTGACTAACCACGTGGTATGATTAATTGTTAGAGGCCACTTTCTTCTCCTGTATAAGAGCTTGCAAAACAATCAACAGTAGATATGACTATTTTTACTGATAACCAACCCACACAGAAAATGGGATATCCAGCAATTTACTACATCGCGAGTATTTACTATCCCGCACTAGCAGCGATTGGTATTCCTGGTAAGTAACTGGAATTGGCTAGCACTGTATGTGCGTGTTTTGTCCTTGTAACATCTGTGCCTCATCTGATGAGTGTTTTAAGCCTGGCCAGGTTTAAGTACATATTTCATTTTTTTTTCGTCTGGAATTGTTACTTGTTTCTGGTGCCCGATCGATTGAGCGGTAACATTTGTACTTCTCTTGCATTTACCTTATTCAACCTTCCAGCTTTACCAGCACGTATTGTTCTTAATTTAATACTGCATCAATATAGAAACTGAGACGTTTAATTAAATGAAAACAACGTCTTTAACATTGCTGCAGCTCTGTTTGCGAGCTCCGCTGTTTTCCGGCAACGTACATTATTACCCTTTCCGGCTTAATGCCACTATTTATTTATCAAAATATGATTGAAATTGCCACAATAACGTGCAAAACTCTTTCATTTTACCGTGTCCTCCTCTTTTGTCCGTTTTAATTAAGATACGATTAGATGAGATTTATTTTACTTCTTACATCCACCTCACAACATGAGGATGTAAAAATCTGTATGTTGGATCTCCGTCACTATGAACAAGATCCAAGTTTATTTGTCACCTGTACATCGAAGCATAAGTTTAGCTTTGCCGTCCCGCCACTTCAGAATGTTAACTCCCAAGAAACAGACTACCTCAGTCCATTTTATTCCCGAAGTATATGAAACCTACAGTATTCTCAGCTGTAATGATCGGTCTGGATGAGTGGTCGATATGTCAACCACTGGAAAACCTGGTGTCAACGGGAAACTTGTTGCTCAGCTGTTACTTGGGCCCTTCGTCATCATGCGATCGAAGCACAGTGACGGAACCCGCACGGACAACATTTCCACTCTCCGTATCGAAGCCTGCCTGACCCGGCTTAGGATCAGATGTCTGACGTTCACTCGGTCCGATTCAACACGGTTAAATGCGAACTTAACGAGTAAAAATGATCAGGGTTAGTGCGCATGAAACTAATTATTCTTTGCTCCCTTGCAGTTAATTTAGTGGCGATTGCGATCCTGTCTCTGGGAAACTGCGGACTCTCCAAATGCGTCTCCCGTTATCTGGTGGGAATGGCAGCAGCTGATTTAATGGGTGTTATTATTGCTGTTGTACTCGATCAGATCAATAATATTTATACTTATGCTCTTCCTTTGCTCATTACACCGGTTTGCTCCGTGACACTCGTACTGAGTGTCGCAACCATGGACTGTTCTGTTTGGCTCACGGTGGCTTTCACGTTCGATCGCTGTATTGCAATCTGTAGTCAAAAACTGCGGGAACGGTACTGCACCGAGAGGACAGCGAC
The DNA here is from genome assembly GCF_030028105.1 of Mobula birostris. Taxonomy (NCBI): domain Eukaryota; kingdom Metazoa; phylum Chordata; class Chondrichthyes; order Myliobatiformes; family Myliobatidae; genus Mobula; species Mobula birostris. Next base: position 56,626,715 of record NC_092389.1, on the reverse strand, counting down.
AATTGCGATAGTAGTTGTGTGTTTAGGAAGTTGTGCGAAGAGATCCCCATTATACTTTGCGGTGGAACCTTTCCTTATCATTGATAACGTACCCTGGCGATATATTTTGAACACGGATTACCTTACTTTACCACTGTGGAAAGCGTACCAGTTGTTTAACGCCATCACTACACCTTTATTACCGATCGGTTTGATTCTGGTTTTTAATGCTTTAACAGTCAGCCATATTATCGCGGCAAACAGAGTTCGCCGGGGGCTCAGGAACAGCAGAGAGAAAAAGAATGATCCAGAGGTGGAGAACCGGAGAAAGTCAATAATGTTGCTGTTTGCTCTATCAGCCAATTTCATATTGTTGTGGATCCCATTTATTGTATATATTATGAACTGGCAAGTTCAGAATTACTCTTACACAGACAGGCATTTGAACACCCCAACATATATCCTGCAACAGTTTGGGTTCATGCTGCAGTTCCTCTGTACCTGCACCAACACGTGTATCTACACTCTGTCACAGAGGAAATTCAGGGAGCAGCTGAAGGCTGGAATCAAACATCTATTGACGTTAAATGGTCGGCTCTGCACCTAAAATGCAAATCAAAGTGTAAACTTTGACGGGAGTATAAATACATTTCTATGCCATTTATATGTCTGGTAAGTGCCTCGATAATCTTAGTAGCTTCCGGCTTCCAGTGAAGTCAGCAAAATTATTCAATTGTGTGGCGCAAGAAACAACAAAACTGAGCGTATGTGACCGCGACGGAAGCAGAAATTGTATCAAACCTTTGGGTTAAAGTCTAAATCTGGTCCAACGAACCATGTGCGGTCAGAATGATTTTTCTTTCATTGGTAGGATTCTATTCTAATTCACTGGACTATGGGTCATTCCAGGGATTTCTGTGACAACTGGAGAGATACCTGAAACTAGGAAAGCTAGTGTCAGTTAAAGTGAGCTATGATACTTACAATTTCTATTGTAACAGTCCAAAATATGCGACAACTGTCTTTTCATTCAGAAATCCTGCGGTCCCTTCCAAAGCGGGTCTAAAACTGCACGACGCCCAAGTCTGACCCATAAATAGAGATGTGTAGCGGTCTTACTGAGAGGGGATGGTATCAGAAATGCAGCTGTAGATTTTATTTTTGTGTTACTTTTCCCCGTAATTAAAATGCAGAAGCGTTGAATCTAATACATTGTTTCTAAAGCAGTAAAAGAAGGAAGATACTGACGTAGTGTCCATTTAGAAACCTGACCGCATCGCTTATTAATGTTTCCCTTTTGGGAGCGGGAGAGACTGTGCTTTTTCTCATCGATGGTGTTTTTTCTACGGATTACCCGGCACCAGAGAAAAGATGCACCACGAAAATCCTCGCGCATTCTTTCGGCAACTCAGTTTCACAGACCAACCTGAATAACTTCTTCCACTTAGTAAAAGTTTATTGTCATTCAATCGTGTGCCGGTATGCGGCTAAAAAAGTTTTAGCTGCTAACGGTCCTCTGCACGCGCTCTAAAACTTTCAAGTCTTTCCTACAAGAAGGAGAAAAGAACTGAGAACAAAACACTCAGTGTCCCTAACAAGAATTTTATAGAGCTGCGACATTATCTCGTGGCTCTTGAGATCAATACTTCGACTAATGAAGACCAAGTCTATCAACCGGGTCACTGTTTATTGGTCTGTCATGTGAGATCAGGGGATTGGTCGAATTCGCGAGCTTGTACATCTATCAGCTAACGTTTGAGCTGTTAATTCTGCGCGTGTGAACTTGTTCATGGGTTGCAGGTGATGATGAGCCAAACACACATATTCAGCAGCACTGGGCACGATAAACGTCGTTAATTATAACAGTGGTGACACTCACCCTTTTGGAATACATGTTGACATTCCAAAAAGAGCACAACTGGAAAAGTTGAGGACGAATGTGAATCATTGTATCCCGGAAATGATACGTCCAACGGTTGGACTGTTTATTTTGAGCGGCAAACGGCATCACAGATGGAGTTCGACCCGGATAAGTGTGAGGTGGCTCATTTTGGTAGGTCAAAAATGATAAGCGAATATAGCATTAATGGTAAGACTATTGACAGTGTGGAGGATCAGAGGGATCTTGGGGTCCGTGTCCATAGGAAGCTCAAAGCAGCTGCGCAAGTAGACACTGTGGTTAAGAAAGCATAAGGTGTATTGGCCTTCATCAATCGTGGAAGTAAATTTAGGAACCGAGCAGTAATGTTGCAGATATATAGGACACTGGTCAGACCCCATTTGGAGTATTGTGCTCAGTTCTGGTCGCTTCACTGCAGGAAGGATGTGGAAACCATAGAAAGGGTGCAGAGGAGATTTACACGGATGTTGCCTGAATTGGGGAGCGTTCCTTTACCACTTTACCTGGCAGCTCATTCCACACTCCCACCACACTCTGTGTGAAGAAGCCCCGCCCCCCATGTCTCCTTTAAGCTTTTCCACCTTCACCCTTAACCCATGTCCTCTATGTTATTTCTCCCCTAGCCTCAGAGGAAAAAGCCTGCTTACATTCACTCTATCTCTCCCCATCATAATTTTATATACCTCTGTCAAATCTCCCCTCATTCTTCTACGCTCCAGGGAACGAAGTCCTAACCTATTCAACCTTTTTCTGTAACTCAGTTTCTCAAGTCCCGGCAACATCCTTGTAACCTTTCTCTGCACTCTTTCAACCTTATTAATATCCTTCCTGTAATTAGGTGACCAAAACTGCACACAGTGCTCCAAATTCAGCCTCACCAATGTCTTATACAACCTTACCATAACATTCCAACTTCTATACTCAATACCTTGATTAATAAAGGCCAATGTACCAAAAGCTCTCTTTACGACCCTATCTACCTTTGACGCCACTTTCAGGGAATTTTGTATCTGTATTCCCAGATGGCTCTGTTCTACTGCACTCCTCAGTGCCCTAACAGTTATCTTGTATGTCCTACTTTGGTTTGTCCTTCCAACGTGCAATACCTCACACTTGTCTGTATTAAACTCCATCTGCCATTTTTCAGCCCATTTTTCCAGCTGATCCAAATCCCTCTGCAAGCTTTGAAAACCTTCCTCACTATTCACTACCCCTCCAATCTTTGTATCATCAGCACATTATCATCCAGATCATTGATATAGATGACAAATAATAATGGACCCAGCACTGATCCCTGTGGCACACCACTAGTCACAGGGCTCCACTCGGAGAAGCAATCCTCCACTACCACTCTCTGGCTTCTTCCATTGAGCCAATGTCTAATCCAATTTACTACCCACGAGGTATACTTAACGACTAAATCTTCCTAACTAACCTCGCATACGGGACCTTGACAAAGGCCTTACTGTAGTCCATATACGCAAGATCCACTGCCTTCCCTACATCCACTTCCTTGGTAACCTCCTCGAAAAACTCTAATAGATTTGTTAAACATGACCTACCACGCACAAAGCCATGTTGACTCTCCCTAATAAGTTCCTGTCTACCCAAATACTTGTAGGTCCTATCTCTTAGTACTCTTTCCAATAACTTACCTACTACCGATGTCAAATTTAACGGCGTATAATTTCCAGGATTACTTTTTGAGCCTTTTTTAAACAAGTGAACAACATGAGTTATCCTCCAATCCTCCTGCACTTTACCCGTGGATACCGACATTTTAAATATATCTGCCAGGGCCCTTGCAATTTCAACACTAGTCTCCTTCAGGGTCCGACGGAATACCCTGTCAGGTCCTGGAGATTTATCTACTCTCATTTGCCTCAAGATAGCAAGCACCTCCTCCTCTTCAATTTGTATAGGTTCCATGACCTCATAACTTGTTTGCCTTATTTCTATTGATTCCATGTCACAATGGGGGGCGTTGATGGCGGACCCAAATGCCAGACACAGACACTGAAGTACAAGGAACAGGACTTGACTAGAATAGGGACGTGACAGGATACAGATAAGGAGGAGGGACAAGAACGCAGACCTGGGCTAGGACATGGACTAGACAGGGAACCCGGACAAGGAACTATGTACTAACAGCCTGGGCTTGGGCTCCGAGCCAGAGATTGGACAAGGACCCAGAACCTAGGTCTTGCCTCGGGCTCAGGCCCCAGAACCAGGTAAGGACATGACGTGACTACAGGACAGGACGTGGCTGGGGTCTTCAGGCCTGGGGCTGCAGGCTGGTCTCTTGGGTCTTGATGCTTAACACTGGGGTATTGGTCTTGAGGCCTGAGGCTGGGATGTTGGTCTTGAAGCCTGAGACTGGGGTCTTCGGTCTTGAGGCTGCAGGCTGGGGTCTTGGGTCTTGAGGCTGCAGGCTGGGGTCTTGGGTCTTGAGGCTGCAGGCTGGGGTCTTGGGTCTTGGGTCTTGAGGCTGCAGGCTGGGGTCTTGGGTCTTGAGGCTGCAGGCTGGGGTCTTGGGTATTGGAATGCGGAGGCTGATAAATTGGAGGCTGGAGTTCGGAGACAGACTAGGAACTATACATCAACATGGAGCCGGGACTTATCCTTCGAAAAGCCGGGACTCGTCTTTAACACGACACCAATATGAGACAGGACAGTACACAGACATAGAGCCGGGAGTTATACTTAGACAAGCCGGGACTCAACTTCTCCACACCAAGGTGAGACAGGACCATACGTCGGGTAACGGCAGAACAGCCGGACTTACCCAACGGAGCCAAAGACAAGACAAGACAAGACAGATCCCCCCGCAGGGCAACGGCAGAACGGTCGTACTTACCCCACGGAAGCGAGGACAACACAAGATAGATCCCAACGCAGGGCAACGACAGAACGGCCTGACGTACCACACGGAGGCGAGGACAAGAAGAGACAAACACCGAAGAAGGACAGACAGTTCCATCTCAGCTTCGAGCTTGCTCCGAGTCGCAGTTACAGCCAGAGACCTCAGCTGCTACGGAAACAGTCGGATCACTAACGAGCTCGGAGAGGCAGACGGCCACTCAACTGGACCAGGAAACGGTCGAATCCATACCGCAAAGACAGATCCGACCAAGGACAACAAGGCTCCATGAAGCGATGGTTCTCTAACGCGGCCTGAAGATGGTAAGTGGGCACTCTCGCCTTCCACCGGCAGGTTATTCCAAGGGAAACTTGACAAGACAAACCAGCCGCTCACACGCGAGCCCAAGGCCAGTTATATTCTCAGCTCCAAGATGGGAATCAGGTGCCTACGATTAACTCAACCAAATCAAGGGCCAGCTGGAAGACCCGGAATCCTGAGTCTACGGACCGGAACGTGAACCGGAATGTGGACTTCACAGACCGGACCATGACACTCCATGCCAGTTTCCTTAGTAAACACAGACGCAAAAAAACTGTTTAAGATCTCCCCCATTTCTTTTGGTTCCATACATAGCCGAACACTCTGATCTTCAAGAGTACCAACTTTATCCCTTACTATCCTTTTGCTCTTAATATACCTGTGGAAACTCCTTGGATTATCCTTCAACGTGACTGCCAAAGCAACCTTATGTCTTCTTTTAGCCCTCCTGATTTCTTTCTTAAGTATTTTTTGCACTTTTTGTGTTACTGAAGCACTTTAATTACACCCTGTTTCCTATACATGTTATGCATCTCTCATCTTCTTTATCAGAGTTCCAATATCCATCGAGAACCAAGGCTCCTTATTCTTACTCACTTTGCCTTTAATCCTGACAGGAACATTCAACCTCTGTACTCTCAAAATTTCTCCTTGAAGGCCTCCCACTTACCAATCACGTCCTTGCCAGAGAACAACCTGTCCCAATCCACGCTTTTTAGATCCTTTCTCATTTCTTCAAATTTGGCCTTCTTCCAGTTCAGAACCTCAACCCGAGGACCAGATCTATCTTTATCCATGATCAAGTTGAAACTAATGACGTTATGATCACTGGAACCAAAGTGCTCCCCTACACACACCTCCGTCACTTGTCCTAACTCGTTTCCTAATAGTAGATCTAATGTTGCATCCTCTCTAGTTGGTACCTCTATATATTGATCTAGAAAACTTTCCTGGACACATTTTACAAACTCTAATCCGTCTAGTCCTTTAACAGTATGGCAGTTCCGATCAATATGTGGAAAATTAAAATTCCCTACCATCACAACTTTATGTTTCCTGCAGTTGCATGCTATCTCTCTGTAGATTTGCTCCTCCAATTCTCGCTGACTATTGGGTGGTCTATAATACAACCCCACTAATGTGGTCATACCTTTCCTGTTTCTCAGCTCCAACCATATGGCCTCGGTAGACAAGCCCTCTAATCTGTTCTGCCTGAGCACTGCTGTAATAATTTCCATGCCTAGCAATTCCACCTCCGCCCCCCCCCCCTTCATTCCTCTGCCTCTATTATGTCTGAAACATCGGAACCCTGGAACGTTAAGCTGCCAGTCCTGCCCCTTCTGTAGCCGAGTTTCACTAATGGCTATAATGTCCTAATTCCACGTGTCAATCCACGCCCTCAGCTCGTCAGACTTCCCCACAATACCCCTTCCATGGAAATAGACACACCTCAGAAGATTATTACCAGCACACACAACCCTTCTATTTGTGACTTTGAATGAACTTTTAACATCATTTATTTTCACCCACGCTCCACTCTCTGCTCTGGCACTCTGGATCCCATCCCCCTGCAAATCTAGTTTAAACCCTCCCCAATAGCGCTAACAAACCTCCCTGCAAGGATATTGTTCCCCTTGTCGTTCAGGTGTAACCCGTCTCTCTTGTACAGGTCCCACCTGCCCCAGAAGAGGTCCCAATGATCCTGAAATCTGAAACCCTGACCCCTACACCAGTTCCTCGGCCACGTTTTCATCTGCCAGAGCATCCTATTCTTACCCTCACTGGCACATAGCACAGGTAGTAATCCTGAGATTACCACCCTCGAGGTTCTGCTTTTTAACTTCCTACCAAGCTCTCTATTCTCACTCTTCAGGACCTCCTCACTCTTTCTTCCTACGTCATTGGTACCGATGTGCACCATGACGTCTGGCTGATCACCCTCCCACTTCAGAATGTCATGCAATCGATCAGAGACATCCTTGACCCTGGCACCCGGGAGGCAACAAACCATCCTGTATTCTCTGTCACGACCACAGAACCTCCTTTCTGTACCACTAGCTATCGAATCCCCTATCACTACCGCTCTCCTCTTCTTCCACCCTCTTTTTTGCACCGCACAGCCAGACTCAGTGCCAGAGATCCGGCTGCCACAGCTTGTCCCAGGTAAGTCATCCCCCCTCAAGAGTATCCAAATCGGTATACTTGTTGTTGAGGGGAATGGCCACAGGGGAACCCTGCTCTGCCTGCCCTTTCCCCTTCCCTTGCCTGACAGTGACACAATTACCTATGTGCTGCTCCTTTGGTGTAACTACCTCCCTGAAGCTACTATCTTTAAACACCTTATTCTCCTGAATGATCCGGAGGTCATCCAGTTCCTGCTCCAGTTCCTTAACACGGTTTGTTAGGAGCTGCACCTGCATGCACGTCTTGCAGGTGTCGTTGTCTCCCTGACTTCCCACATCCTGCAAGAGGAGCATTCCAAAATCCTGCCTGGCATTCTCTCTATTCTAAACAACAGAAGGAAACTTACTGGAACCTAACCTCGCCTCTGCCTTTTAACGCCGAAGCCTGTAAAGCCAAAGCTGTCCCACGCTGCTCCCTTTCTCCCCGCTGCCCGCTGTATATGGTGGTCTTTTTTTAAACCTTAGGCGCTCTACGTCACACGCCTGCGCAGTCTAGCCTCTTTCCCCCGAGCACTGGAGAAAAACAACACTTCTCTGCAAGATTCCTTACTCCTTCACTTTCGGGCATTTGCTCCGATTTAAAAAAGACAGTTGAAATTTCCTCTCCTTTTTAAATCGTTGGCGCTCTACGTCACGTGCCTGCGCAGTTTTTACTCTTTTCCCCGAGCAGTGTGAAAAAGAAGACTTCTTTCCGAGATTCCTTGCTCCTTCACTCTCGGCCTCTTGCTCCAAATTTCAGAACTTGTGGATTGTATGGTAATCGAGCGTTTGAGTTAGATTTTCGATAAAAGAGGTGATTTCACGTTTTATCAGAGGGGAATTGGGAAGGGTAGAATAACACTGTAATCAGTTTTATGTTTGAAAGATTATATTAGGAAAGCACAGTTAAATAAAGATGTTGTAATAGCAATATTTTTGGTATTGAAAAGGCAGATGGTACTTATTGTAGGACAGACATTCGATTAACTTTTGGAAATGCAATTGAGGGGGATAATGTACAATATTTTCTGATTGTTTTTATTTCGGCACCTTGTAAAGTTATGGATGGGCAAAATGACATTGAATTATATAGTTGTACCGTGGAGAGCATTCTGACAGGCTGCATCACTGTCTGGTATAGTGGGGCTACGGCAGAGGACCGAAATAAACTGTAGAAGGTTCCAAATCTCTTCAGCTCCATCTTGGACACGAGCCAACAAAGTACCCAGAATATCTTCAGGGAGCGGTGTCTCAGAAAGGCAGCGTCCATTATTAGTGACCTCCAGCACCCAGGGCAGGCCCTTTTCCCACTGTTACCATCAGGTAGGAGATACACAAGCCTGAGGGCACACACTCAGCGATTCAGGAACAGATTCTTCCCTTCCGCCATCTGATTCCTGAAAGCTCTTTAGAGATTTGGACATGACTTCAGTTTTTCAAAATACAGTATTTCTGTTTTTGCACATTGTTTTAGAATCTGTAAAATATTATTACAGTACTTGTTTATTTATTATTATGTTTTATTGTATTTATTATGTTTTCATCTCTCTGCTGCTAAGTTAACAAATGTCAAGTCACGTGCCGGTGATGATAAACCTGATTCTGATTCTGATTCTGATTTTTATGTTTGGAAGGTAATATTAGGAAAGCACAGTTAAAGATAGATATTGGAAGAGCAGTATTATTACTATTCAAAAGGCAGATGTTATTTATGGAAGGAAAGACTTTTTATGAAATTGTGGAAATAAGGATGGAGGGGCGATTATCTAACTTTTTTCTTAGTCTTTATTTAATTGGACGTCTTGTATCAGACACTGGACAAAATAGTACAAAGTCGGCATGGTTTCCTTCAGGGAAAATCCTGCCTAACGAACCTGTTGGAATTCTTTGAGGAGAAGTAGTATAGATAAACGGGATGCAGTGGGTGTTGTATATTTTGACTTTCAGAATGCCTTTGACAAGGTGCGACACATGAGGCTCCTTACCACGTTAAGAGCCCATGGTATTACAGGAAAAGTACTAACATATTTAGAGCTTTGGCTGATTGGTAGGAGGCAGTGAATGGGAATAAAGCCATCCTTTTCTGGTTAGTTGCCAGTGAATAGTAGTTTTCTGCAAGGGTCAGTGAAGGAAATGTTTCATTTTGTTCTGTATATAAATGATTTACATGATGGAATGCATGGCTTTTTTGCCCAGTTTGCAGATGATACAAAGATTAGTGGAGGGGCTGATAGCGTTGAGGAAACAAGTAGGATACAGAAGGATTTATAGCAGATTCGGAGAATGAGCAAGGGAGTGGCAAATGAAATACAATGTTGGTAAATGCATGGTCGTGCACTTTGGTACTAGAAATAAATGTGCGGACTATTTTCTAAATGGGGTGTAAATCCAGGAATCTGAGATGCAGAGGAACTTGAGATGTCCTTGTGAAAAGCACCCTGCAGGTTAACTTACAGGTTGAGTCGGTGGGGAGGGAGGCAAATACCATGTTAGCATTCATTTCAATAGGTCTAGGATGTGATGGTGAGGCTTTATAGGACACTGGTGACGCCTCACCTTGAGTATTGTGAACGGTTTTGAGCCCTTCATCTTAAAAACAAATGTGCTGGCATTGGGTATAGTCCAGGGGAAGTTCACAAGGATGATCCCAGGAACGAAACAGTTATCATACCAGGTCGCTGGTTGTGTCACATGTTCGAGATTGAACATGTCAGTTCTCTGCACTCTTTCAATTTTGTTGACATTTTTCCGGTAAGAAAAACTGCACACAATACTCCAAAGCAGGTCCCAGCAACGTCTTATACAACTTCAAGATAACATCTAATCTCCTGTACTCAATACTTTGACTTATGAAGCCCAATGTGCCAAAAGCTCTCTATACGACCCTCTCTACCCGTGACGCCACCATGAATCTGCCTTCCCACATCCCTCTGTTCTACCAACTCCTCGGGATCCGACTGCTCACAGTGCCTTCATGCACACCCACATCAGTGCTCACCTCGAATCCAGTACTTTGAATATGTAATAATGCTTGATGAGTTTCCAACAGTTAATCTGACCTACTGCGAGAATGACCTGTTTTAAGACTCTTCAAAACCGAAAGGGAATCTGAACTAATTACAACTCTACATGGACAAATTTCCTCCACCCACTGTAAGCCCAAAATGATGGCAAGCGATTGTTACCTATAATGCAGGCACACAAGCAGCCACGCCAACAATCCCATTTAAGTTTTATATTGATCCTTCTGTAAAATGGTTAACATATCAAACTAAATTTCCTTAATATACTGATGGATCACCAGATTATCAGGCATCACAGAATCCTTGGACTTTATTAAATCATTTATCCAAAAATTAACCAAAGGCGTTGATAAAAAAACAAGGTGGGGTTACAGAGAACGCGATATTGGGACATATTGCTTAGTCCAACAAACCCACATTCCTAGTGTGATAAGAACCCGGACATGTCATAGTTCGTTCTGTAAAGTCCGCATTCCGGTACATGGTCCGGTCCGTGGACTCCGGCCTCCAGGTGTTCCGGCTCTCCCTTGTTTCATTTGGGCTTAATCCTAGGCACCTGATGCTCGTCTTGAGGCTGGGAATATAAATGGCCCTGGGATCGAATGTGTGGGCTGGTTCGTCTCCCCTTAGAGCAACCCGCCGGTGGAAGGCTAGAGCAGCCATTCGTGGTCTGTTGGTCTGTTTGGAGGACCACCGCTTCATGGAGCCTTGTTGAGTCTAGTCGGAGCAGTCATGCTGGTGTGGATTCGGCTGTTTCCGGGACCAGCTGAGTGGCCGTCTGCCACTCCGAGCTGGATATGGATTCGGCTGCTTCCGTTGCAGCCAAGGTTGCTGGCCGCCCCGAGACTCCGAGCCACCCCGGATTGAGCTCCCTTCCTGTCCTTGCCTCCGTGGGGTAAGTCATGTCGTTTTTGCCATTAAGCAGAGGCTGGTCTGTTCCTTTGCCCTCTCTATCTGAATCCTTGACTGTTTCCTCGGCGATTTGCCTCGGCAGTCATTGTGGTCCCGCATCCTAGTAAGAATCCCGGCCCGGCGACCAAGTAAGGGGCCCGGCCCTGCAAAAGCATCCCGGCCCTGAGCCCTAGGAAGGGTCCCGGCCCTGCGTTCCAAAAAGGAGTACCTCGTCCTGCCCAGGAAAGCCTCGAAGAATCAAAGCTTCATCCAGTCCTGTAGCCACGTCATGTCATCGCCTAGTTCTGGAGTCCGAGCCCGAGCCCGTGTCAAGTTCCAGGTTCTGGATCCTAGCCCAGTCTCTGGCGCGGAGTCCATACCCAAGCCTCCAAGAGCCCAAACCTCGTCTAGTCCTGTAGCCAGGCTTCGAAGAACCCAAGCTGTGAAGAACCCAAGCCTCTCGCAGTTCTGCATCCAAGCCTCGAAGAACCCAAGCCTCACCCAGTCCTGTCGCTAAGACTCGAAGAACCCAAGCCTCGCACAGTACAGTAGTAAAGCCTCGATGAACCCAAGCCATGTCTGGTCCTGTAGGCACGTCATGTCCTCGCCTAGTTCCGGGGTCCGAGCAGGAGTTTACACCTAGGTTCTGGGTCCTTGTTCAGTCACTGGCTCGGAGTCCAAACCCAGGCTCCTAGTTCCCAGTTCCTTATCCTGGTCCCGCTTTCCCAGTCAAAGTCCTAGCCCATGTCTGTGTTCCTGTCCCAGCTCCTAGTCTGTGTCCAGTCCCGTCCGTAACTCTAGTCCAGTCCAGTTCCCAGTACTGCAGTGTCTGCGTCTTCCATTTAGGTCCGCCTTCAGCGCTCCCCTTATGACAAGGCACCCAAACCTGAAATCACTCTTGTTGTGATATTCTAAACCATCATCCAACACACCTATAACAGGATGATCATCGCTTGCCCTCAAATTAATCTAGTATGCTGACATTAAATTCCCCCTCCACAATTTTAACCAGTAAAGCCGAAACAGCAGACGACCTTACTGCACCACAACGCAATCTTAAAGCCTGTGCTTATAACACATAGTAGTAGAATTAGGTCATCTGTCCCATAGAGTCTGCTCCGCCGTTAAAACATGGCTGATACTGTTTTTTTTTTTCTCGTCCTCAATCCCATTTCCCGGTCTTCAGCCCTGAACCACTGATGCCATGTTCAATCACGAAACTGTCAATCTCTGCCTTAAATACAACCAACGACCTGGTATGATAACTGTTCCGTTCCTGGAAAATTTACAATACGCTTGCTGTGACCAGCAGACCGAACCGTGGGAAAAGGTGAGGACTTCATTCACTGGAGAGTGGAAAAATAAAGGGAAAATTCACAGAGGTATACAAAATTAGGAGTGCTATTGATAGGGTAAATGCAGGCAGGATTTTTTCTATGAAATGGGATGAGACGGGAGTTAGAGTCGCAGTTGAAGGCTGAAGGATGAAATATTTAAGAGGAAGCTGAGTGGAAATTGCTACATTCAGAAGGTGGAGAGGGTCTGGGAAGAACTGTTAGAGGAAGTTACGGATTTTATTGCAGAGAGTTTGGGATTAAGTACAGGGACGGGAAACATATTGAGGGCTGTGGTCCAGTTGAAGTAATGGGACTCGGCGGAATAACAATTCGGTAGGAAGTAAATGGGAAAATGTCTGTTGCTTTGCTCTAGTGCCGTCTGACTCCAAATAAAGTGCAGCTGAAAGGGAAATGTTTGGGTCCGTTGTCGGGAAGAAAGCGGGGTGCTTTAAGGCCAGATCGTGGGGGGAGAGAAGTGAACTGGTACTGGACGTCCACGGTTAATGTGAGGCCATCAGGGCCAGGGATTTAAAAGTCGTTGAAGAGCATGTAGGCGCAGACATCCATATGCACACAGGTAGATGGACACAGATACAAACACACACTCACAAACACGCACACTCACACTCTCAAACACTTACCATCTCACACTCTCACAGACTCACGCACACACAAATGCCACGACACTTTCACATCTGCCTCCCGAGGTCTCCACTGTGTTCAGTGTGCATTAAATATTCAATAGGTTTCAATGTGATTTCTCCCTCATTCCCCGTCCTCAACCAGCAAACGCTCTTCAAAAGGTTCCGTCTTTCATTCCCTGATCAAACTCCTCAAATGTACTGTGTGAGTTTTCCCCTCTTGGGAATTAAGCACGTGATATTGTTGTATCCCTTATAAACAATGCAATGTTATGTAGATTCCCGAACCGCTATACACAAATCTCTCCCGTGTCCTGAAGGGTTTCTTCCACACTAGCCAAGTGCTCTCAGTCGCCACGCCGTCACGACAGTGCGAGTGCTGTCAGCGAGCTGGACTGTTAGACACACAGATAACCACGATGAGACAGACAGACAGACACACACACACGAACGCATATAAACACAGATAGATATTTAATAATAAATACATAATGTACTTTGATTTTTTTGAAGACTGAGACAGCTATTTTATGAACTGTGAAATGGTTCTTGTTCTGGGAAAATCTAATGTGCATGTGGGGATGTCAGCGGGTATGCGGTGCGCATGGAAATCGGGCTGCATATTGATTTACGGATGTGCGAAGGTTTCCGGGTATGTTGGCGAACATGGACGTGCATACTGATTTCGGAGTGTCGGTGAATTTGGGGGTTCACGCTGCTTTGGGTCTTTGAGGGTGCACAGGAATTTGGGAGTGCAAATGTATTTGGGGCACCGCACAGATGTGGGTGTGTCGGCGGATTTGGGGATGCACACAGACTGGGATGTCATTAGATTTAAAGAGTGTGACAAGTAACAAGGTTGTTTCATTTATAGATACTTTAATAACAAATGCACTTTGAATTTGAACTTTGTTTTTGTTATTTGATTTAAGATAGTGACAGCTATTTTGTGATTTGTTTGAAATGGTTTTTGCTCTGGGATGATCTAATGCAGATGTGTGGAGTAAGCGAGACTGGGATGCCGACAGATCTGGGTATGGAGGTGAATTTAGGGGTGTCGGCAGGTCTGGGGTTGTGCATGGATTTGGAGATTCACCCTGATTTGGGAGTGAAAACGGAGCTGTGGCTGGCCTGCGGTTTGTGGTGTGCACAGTTTCGGGAGTACACAGAGATTTGCGCATATCCGCAGCTTTGGGAATCCCGTTGGGTTTTGAGGTGTGTCGAATCTGAAGGTTGTTTCATTGGTAATACTTCAATAATAAATGCAACTTCAAACTTGACCTCTGTTCTTGCTAGTTTTTTTTTTTTAAGGAGGAGCCAGATATTTTCAGAATTGCTTGAAATGTTTCTTGCTCTGAGATAATCTAATGTGTATGTGGAGGAGTCAGCGGGTTTGGGGTGCGCACAGATCTGGGTATGTCGGTGGATATGAGGATGTCTGCGGATTCGGCGTGGGCACAGATTTGGGGGTGCACGCAGATTGTGATTTACGCTGATTTAGGTGTGCTTGATGAATATGGGGTGCACAGGGATTTGTGGATGTTCAGGCACATAAGGGGTTGTCAGCGACTATGGGGGTGTCAGTGGATTTGGGTCACCCAATGACGTTGGCGTGAGGATGGGACTTGGGAGCTACGCAGATTTAACAGCATATCAATCATTATACGGGAAATAGGCATGTGGACATGTGTTCGGAATTTGAACCTTGTTCCTGCTATTTTTAAGGCGGAGGGAGCTATTTTGAAAAGTGCTTGAAATGACTCCTGTATTTGGATAGTCTAATCTGTCGGTGTAGGCACGGACTCGGGGATGTGCGCTTATTTCGGGGTTTGTCTGTGAGTGTGGGAGTGCACACAGATTTGGCGGCAGATCTTGCTTTACGCATGTGCTATGATTTAGGGGTATGTCAGCGAATGGGTGAGTGCACAGGAATTTCGGGTGTCTGTTGCTATGGGGGTGTACACTGATTTAAGAGTTGAATGCAGGTTTACCGGTGAGCACAGATTTGCGGGTTCACATTGATTTGTACCGAGTTGGGTGTGTTGGCGGATTCGGAGGGGAACACTGACTTGGGGGAGCCGGTGGATTTTGACGTGTATCGAATCTTAATGTTGTTCCGGTTGTAAATAATAATAATAATGTTGTTATTGTTATTTAATAATAAACACAGTATGAACTTTGACCTCTGTGTTAAATGCAGACAGCTGTTTTATAAAGTACTTGAAATGATTCTTGCTCTGGGATAATCTAATGTGCATATGGGGGTGTCTGCTGATTTGGACAGGTGACGAATCTCAAGGTTCTTTCATTTGTACACACATTAATAATAAATGCAATTTGAATTTTGACCACTGTTCTTGATTATTTTATGGTTCGTGCACCAATTTTGTGAAGTGTTGAAATGAGAGTTAGAGAACATGTGAAGTTTGCGGAGACAGAGGAAAGGACTGAACCAAGAGGGAGTAAACTGAATTGGAAACGTACACAGGTAAGTCAGGCACGGTCAGGCAGAGACAATGGGTCTACCGAGGCATAGACACAGAAAAACACTGACACACAATAAGACATATAGACAGACACAAAGACAGACAAGCATACACACACACACACACACACACACACACACACACACACACACACACACACACACACACACACTTTCTTAGCCACCTCTCCGGCTCTCAGCCGTGTACTTTGACACACACAGGATGCCATGATTAAAATATACCCCCCGTCCCCCACTAGAATGCTGAGTCTGTTGGCCATGTCTTAGGGTTAGGAATGGGTCCTGGACGAGCCCTCACCTGTTCTGACTCTGACTGAGTTACTGATGTCTTTGGAGAGTTTCGTGGATAGGGAAATGTTTATTCATCACCACAAACCGACGTGTTTTTTTTTGTTTTTCGGAGACCCCCTCGGTAGAGTTCCCTAAACATAAACTACATCCAGAGTTTATACTCTCAAGGAGAATGGTAACAGTCGGTGAATCCGTACAATTGCACAAGCTACAATGACACAATTTACTTCAATATTCTGTGTCTGATAAATGGTTCCTTTGAAGTATATATTTACAGTGGAAACACATTTAATTGTTAAGACACCCTGAAAGGTCAGTCACCTTTGTTTGGACAACATATCTCTCACAGATGGTCTAAATATGAATTCACTAAATTAATCACAATCTGGCACCTCTGGAATTGCACCTGTCTGATGTAATCGGTTTGTAAATATTTTTGAAAACTTTATTTTTAAATCTGTTGCAATCTGTCCCTGTGGATTCGCTAAATTATATTAAAAACCACAAGCATGTGCTGCATCAACATTTCATTGCGGGAGATCGCCTGTAGCACAGGAGGACAAATTATTAGACGAATAAAATGCCTGCAATGTGGGATCGGTACGCCAGTGTGGAGAAAATATTGTACGTGTTCATTGCCGTCATTGGAGTTCCTGGTGAGTGAGCAGAACAATTGTTGTTCGGTATTTCTGTGTGTTAATCGGTCTGAACCTGTTTATGATCATTTTACAAGCTTGTAACTTGATGATTATTGCACAAATATCCGTCAGAGTTATCGATCTTCTCTGTTCAACATTCTGATTTTTCATATTTAATGACAAGCAGAACTAAGTTTCTGTCCCTTCTCTAAGTCACGGAATCGTCTCGAACGCTGTTCTTGCCATTAATGGCACCTTGTTCAGAATTGTGCCTCTGTTGGGGACAGCCAGTTCTCTGTGTAGGTTTGAATGGGCGGGCTTGACATTAGAAACTTCACTGTTTCTCAGTTATTGATCAGCGAAAATCTCTGGTCCAGAGTTCCACGTCTCCCTGTGGAGTCTGTACCAGTTGGATTCCGCTGCCTGTTGGTCAATAATTGGGTCTGATTACCTGAACCGGTGTCCATAGATCTGCTGCCGTGTGTTATCGAATTAAACTGCGCTGTAGAATTAATTCATTAACCAAGACACTCTGTCTCTGGTTACTAATCTGACCCTCCAGTATTTTGGTGCATTGCTTCCCTCTGTATCCCTTTCGGCCACATCAGATGCTGAGTTTCCAAAGGGCTGGTCAGTCACGGTTAAATCAGTAAAACCGGCTCCATCAGCGAACAGAATCGCGATCAGCACCGATGGTCGTTGTTACTGCAGCTCGTTTTTTTTATCGCCGATGATGGAACGCACATCGTCCTGTCTCCACACTGAAGGGGGCAGGTCAGAGACAGTGTGACCCGTGATTGATGTTAGATTAGCAGCCGTTCACAGAGTCTAGTCGTCCCGATCTTTAGCTGAAACCCGATCCCGTGTTAAATCCAGGATAATGTCCAGTTTCTGTTCTTTGCCCCTCTCTCTCTCTCTCTCTCTCTCTCCAGTGAATCTAGTGACGATTGTGATCCTGTCCCGGGGAAAGTGCGGCCTCTCTACCTGCACCACGCGCTACCTGGTGGCCATGGCAGCGGCCGATCTACTGACCGTTGTCACCAAGGTAATTTTGCATCGAATTAATTGGTATTTCCTCCCAAGGAGTTTACTGAGCATCACCCCTGTGTGCAGTGTTATCGATGTACTGATGTTCACAGTCATAGACTGTTCTGTTTGGTTCACCGTCACTTTCACCTTTGATCGATTTGTCGCCATTTGTTGCCCGAAGCTGAAAACAAAGTATTGCACCGGGAAAACTGCGGCTGTGGTTCTAACAACAACCGGCGTACTGTTTTGTATGAAGAATGTTCCCCGCTACTTTACTTGGAAACCCGGGATGATCATCGACAATGTACCGTGGCTCTGTGATACCATGGATAATTATTTCACTCACCCCGGGTGGGTAGCATATGACTGGCTCGATACGGTTTTAACTCTGTTGCTCCCTTTCACTGGGATCCTGCTGCTCAACGCTCTGACAGTCAGGCACATTTTAGTGGCCAGTCGGGTCCGTAAGGGGCTGAAGGGTCAGAGCAAGGGGGAGAACCGCAGTGACCCGGAGATGGAGAGCAGGAGGAGGTCTGTGGTTTTACTCTTCACCCTCTCCAGCAACTTCATCCTCCTGTGGATGACACTGGTTGTAAATTTCATATATTATCAGCTCTCAGGAAAAGGATTCGATTTTAATGATTCTGAACGGATCTTTACCTACGTCGGGGTTTTGCTGAGTGATTTCAGCTGCTGCACGAACACATTTATTTACGCGGTGACTCAGTCTAAATTCAGGGAGCAGCTGATCAGCGCGGTGAAATATCCGGTCACATCGGTGTTTCAGTTCATTAATAAAGCCACGTCCTGACCAGAAGCCACAGACAACCTCAGTGTCTCCAGTCCGGGCTCTTCCGCTTACATTCACCGCCGGATCTCCCAGGTGTTACTCTCGGGCGGATTGTCCTATTGACCGGCAGCTCAGGGACATTAGAGTAGTGTGTGTGTGTGTGTGTGTGTCAGGGCGGGGGGGGGGGTGGGGGGCAGAGACCAAACACCGTCCTGGAAACTAAGTATCTCATTGGCCACGGCAGACAATAAACTGTTGCTTTTGAATGCAGCCCACCGATTGGTCTGTGGATATCCATCTATTCCCATTCCCTCCCAACGAACGGACAGCCAGACCTTCCAACAAAACGGTGGGGAACTTGTCGGATGCTTGCTGGCTAAGCTAATATCACCTCACTCTCACCCGTCCTCTTGAATGATTGGCTAACGTGAAGTAATAAGGTAAGGTTTGGTTGAACAGCAGTTGACACACTAATTTAAAGGTGCATTCCCGTCACTAAGTGGAATGGAGTATGGCGTAGAGCACTGGTCCGCAGCCTCCGGGCCGCGGACCGATACAGGACCGCGAAGCATGCAGGGGTGCGGTGGTAGCTGGGACGCACCCAGCACATCTTTATGAAAAAAGCTGAAATAAACAAGCTAATTAATTCGGTGCTGCCCGGCACGTAAATGTCGGCCCAGATCAGGGGCGATTGCCGATTGCGTAGAGCAAGAGAAATCGGCAATCGCCTCTGATCTGGGCCGACATTTAGCGTTACCGGTCCGCGGACCGGAGGTTGGGGACCACTGGTGCAGAGAATTGGGAAATAAAACCCTCATTGTTTCTTTTTTTTTTTTCAAATGAAAACTAACTTGCCATAAAAGCCACAAATATTGTACGTAACCAAACACAATACTATGAATTAAATTAAAGTCACTACCATAACTTAAGAAAACCAAAGATTGTAATGAAGTCTCCATTTGGTTTATTTCTATTTGATATGCTTCACACTGAGATAGTGTATTCAACTGTTTCACAATGACAAAAACTTTGCGACCCAGAATGATGTTTTCCAACACGACATAAGGAAATATTGAGCATAGTATGCCCAATTCTAAGTTGTGTCAATGTAATTTCTTTATTTATTGTTTTACGCCCTTCCCCCATAAACATATCAGTTATGAATTCTGTAAAGGTGTCTCAATTTATGCCCATGACCCCACTGGTCTTGATAAACTTCTGAACCCACCAACCCCTTAGATTCCGATCTGCTTGGTGGACGGTCTTCACCCAGAGTCGGAATTTAAAACCTTTTGTAACTAAACCTCAGGGACGCATAAGAAGTAGACATATAAAACAATACTTTGTGTATAAAATAATATTTGATGAGTTTCCAAAAGTAAATCTGACCGATTTCGAGAATAACCTGTTTTAAGATTCATCAAAACAGAAAAGGCATCTGAACAAATTAAAACTTCGCATGGACAAATTTCCTCCACCCCCTGTAAACCAAAACTGACATCACCAAATACTGCTGTTGTCATAAGGAGTGGCTGGGAACGGACCCAAGTGCAAGACACAGACACTGGAGTACTAGGGACAGGACTAGGATTCAGGCTGATGACGAGGACATGGACACGAAAACCAGGAACCTGGAACAGGACAGAACAAGAGAGCTAGGAGCCCGGGTTTGGACTCCGAGCCAGAGACTGGACAAGGACCCAATACCTGGGTCTTGCCTCTGGCTCGGACCCCAGAACCAAGCAAGGACGAGGCTTGGCAGGCAAGCAGGACAAGACTGGAGTCTACAGGCTTGAGGCTGGAGACTTGGCTTGGCTTGGCAAGAGGCTAGGAGCCTGGAGACTTGACGCGAGGCTGAAAGCTGAAGGCAGGAGGCAGGAGGGGAGGCTGGAGGCAGGAGACGAGGCGAGGCTGTAGGCAGGAGGCTGGAGACTTGAGGGGAAGCTTGGCTCCTCCTGGGCAGGGCGCGGTACTGCTGGGCAGGGCGCAGTACTTCACCCGACGGAGGCGTGGGACAGGAAGGGACAGAACCAACCACAGGTAACGGCAAGGCGGCCTGGCTTACCTGGGCGTAGGCAAGGGACAGGAAGGGAGCTAGGTACAGGGTGGCTCCAGGACAAGACTGTAGGCGAGATGAGGCGAGAGTTACCAGCAAGACAAGGCAAGGCTTCTGGCCAAGCAAAGCGAAACGAGAACTTCAGGTGAGTTGAGAGTTACCGGCAAGACTGGGCAGGGCTTCAGGCGAGGAAACAGAAGGCAGAGGAAGGGATACAAGGAGAAAGGACAAGAACAATCCAGCAAACACGCCCTGGTCTCTGGAGGTATTCATGCAGCCAGCCCCAACGAGCATCAGCTGCCTCAATTAACTCAACAAGAACAGAAACAGGGTAGATAGGAAAACCTGGAGCAAGGGTCGATGGACCGGACCGTGAACCAGACTACGGACTTCACGGACCGGACCAAGATAGTACCATCCTCCACCCTCTACGGGAGGCTCCTGGCGACCAAACAGGGTATCCAGACTATGGACGACCCGGGCAGGTGGGAGGGTATTTAACAGAAAGGAACCCCGGGTGGCAAGAGGAAAACGACAGTGTCTGTGTCGCTGGGTCCATGCTTGGCTGGATCGTTCTGTCATAGGGCGGCAGGTGGCAACGGACCCAAGTGCAAGACACAGACACTGAAGTACGAGGGCCAGGACTAGTATTCAGGCTGATGGCAAGGACATGGACACGAAAACCAGGAACCTGAAACAGGACTGGACAAAAGAGCTAGGAGCGCGTGCTTGGAATCCGAGCCAGAGACTGGACAAGGACCCAGTACCTGGGTCTTGCCTCTGGCTCGGACCCCAGAACCAGGCAAGGACGAGGTTTGGCAGGCAGGCAGGCAGGACAAGGCAGGAGTCTTCAGGCTTGAGGCTAGAGTCGAGGCTTGGCAGGTTGCAGGAGGCTGGAGACTTGAGGCGAGGCTTGGCAGGATGCAGGAGGCTGGAGACTTGAGGCGAGGCTTGGCAGGAGGCTGGAGTCTTCAGGCTTGAGGCTATAGACGAGGGGAGAGGCTGGTTGGAGGCAGGAGACTTGAGGCGAGGCTGGGCTGGAGGCAGGAGACTTGAGGCGAGGCGAGGCTGGAATCTTCAGGCTTGAGGCTAGGCAGGCTCCTCCGGGGCAGGGCACGGTTCACCTGGGCAGGCGCGGATCTCCTGGGCAGGGCGCGGTACTCCTGGGCAGGGCACGGTTCACCACCCGACGGAGGCATGGGACAGGAAGGGACAGAACCAACCGCAGGTAACGGCGAGACGGCCTGTCTTACCCGACTGAGGCAAGGGACAGGAAGGGAGCTAGGTACAGGGTGGCTCCAGGACAAGACTGCAGGCGAGACGAGGCGAGACGAGGCGAGAGTTATCAGCAAGGCAAGGCAAGGCTTCAGGTAAGGCAAGACGAGACGAGAACTTCAGGAGAGGCGAGAGTTACCGGCCAGGCAAGGCAAGACTTCTGGCAAAGCAAGGCGAGACGAGAACTTCAGACGAGGCGAGAGCTACCTGCAAGACAAGACAGGGCTTCAGGCGAGGAAACAGAATGCAGAGGAAGGGATACAAGGAGCAAAGACAAGAACAATCCAACAGCCACGCCTGGGTCTCTGAAGGTATTTATGTAGCCAGCCCCAACGAGCATCAGCTGCCTCAAGTAGAACTCAACAAGAACAGACACAGGGTAGATAGGAAAACCTGGAATAAGGGTCGATGGACCGGACCGTGAACCGGAATACTGACTTCACGGACCGGACCATGACAGGGGGAGAAGTCCTACCTGGGGTAAACAACAGTGGTCGAGTCTCTGGCACAGAGTCTGGCCCTGTGGCTCAGAAGGGTAGGGAAATGAAGAGGATGGCAACAGTTAGGGGGTCTGACAGGCGATTCTGTGGACGCAGGAAAGAAATGTGGATGGTAGTTTGCCTCCCAGGTGACAGGGTCCGGGAGGTTTCTGATCGCGTCCACGACCTCTTGCAGTGGGAAGGAAACATCCAGAGGTGGTGGTACATATTGGTACTAACGACATAGGTAGGAAAAGTGAGGAGGTCCTGAAAACAGACTACAGGTAGTTAGGAATGAAGTTGAGAAGCAGGACCTCAAAGTTAGTAATCTCGGGATTACCGCCCATGCACGAGATAGTGTGTGTAGGAATCGGATGAGGTAGAGTATAAATGTGTGGCAAGGGACAGTGATTCAGATTTTTGGATCATTGGGACCTCTGTGGGCAGGTGTTAACTGTACAAAAAGACAGTTTGCACTTGAACTCCAGGGACCAGTATCCTGGCGGGGAGGTTTGTTCAGGCTATTGGTGAAAGTTTAAACTAGAATTGCGGGCGGGGGGTGTCGGGGTGGTGCGAACCGAACTGAAGTGACGGAGGAAAGGATGGTTGGCTGACAAATACAGAAAGCTTGGGGACAGTGTGAAAGGGAGGATAGGCAGGTGATAGATAGATAGATAGACAGATAGATAGACGTACTTTATTGATCCCGAGGGAAATTGGGTTTCGTTACAGTTTCATCAACCAAGAATAGAGTATAAATATAGCAATATAAAACCACAAATAATTAAATAATAACATGTAAATTATGCCAGCTGGAAATAAGTCCAGGACCAGCCAATTGGCTCAGGGTGTCTGACACTCCAAGGGAGGAGTTGTAAAGTTTGATGGCCACAGGCAGGAATGACTTCCTATGATGCTCTGTGCTGCATCCCCGTGGAATGAGTCTCTGGCTGAATGTACTCCTGTGCCCAACCAGGACATTATGTAGTGGATGGGAGACATTGTACAAGATGGCATGCAACTTGGACAGCACCCTCTTTTCAGACACCACCGTCAGAAAGTCCAGTTCCATCCCCACAACATCAATGACCTTACGAATGAATTCGTTGATTCTGTTGGTGTCTGCTACCCTCAGCCTGCTGCCCCAGCGCACAACAGCAAACATGACAGCACTGGCCACCACAGACTCGTAGAACATCCTCAGCATCGTCCGACAAATGTTAAAGGACCTCAGTCTCCTCAGGAAATAGAGACGGCTCTGACCCTTCTTGTAGACAGCCTCAGTGTTCTTTGACCAGTCCGGTTTATTGTCAATTCGTATCCGCGGGTATTTGTAATCCTCCACCATGTCCACACTGACTCCCTGGATGGAAACAGGAGTCACCGGTGCCTTATCCCTCCTCAGGTCCACCACCAACTCCTTAGTCTTTTTTCACATTAAGCTGCAGATAATTCTGCTCACACCATGCGACAAAGTTTCCCACCGTAGCCCTGTACTCAGCCTCATCTCCCTTGCTGAAGCATCCAACCATGGCAGAGTCATCACAAAACTTCTGAAGATGGCAAGACTCTGTTCAGTAGTTGAAGTCCGAGGTGTAGATGGTGAAGAGAAAGTGAGACAAGACAGTCCCCTGTGGAGCCCCAGTGTTGCTGATCACTCTATCGGACACACAGTGTTGCAGGCACACGTACTGTGGTCTGCCAGTCAGGTTATCAAGAATCCATGATACCAGGGAAGCATCCACCTGAATCGCTGTCAGCTTCTACCCCAGCAGAGCAGGGCGGATGGTGTTGAACACGCTGGAGAAGTCAAAAAACGTGACCCTCACAGTGCTCGCTGGCTTGTCCAGGTGGGCGTAGACACGTTTCAGCAGATAGACGATGGCATCCTCAACTCCTAGTTGGGGCTGGTAGGCGAACTGGGGGGGATCTAAGTGTGGCCTAACCATAGGCCGGAGCAGCCCCAGAGCAAGTCTCTCCAGGGTCTTCATGATGTGGGAGGTCAATGCCACCGGTCTGTAGTCATTGAGGCCGCTGGGGCGCGGCGTCTTCGGCACATGGACGGGGCAGAACATCTTTCACAGCACAGGAACCCTCCCGAAACTCAGGCTCAGGGTCTCTGTCTTCTCAGATAGAGAAGAGACGCCCTCAGACCGAAGGTTTGAGATGTATCAATTTTAAAGCGAGGAGTATTGTGAATAAAGCGGATGAGCTTACGGCGTGGATCAGCACTTGGAGCTATGATGCTGTGGCCATTACACAGACTGGGATGGTTCAGGGGGAGGAACGCAAGTGCCAGGCGTTAGATGTTTCAGAAAGGTTAGGTAGGGAGGCAAAAGAGGTGGGGGCGTGACACTGTTGATCAGGGATGGTGTCACAGCTGCAGAAAAGGAAGATGTCAGGGAGGGGTTGTTTACAGAATATCAGTGGGTGAAAGTTAGGAATAGGAAGGGGTCAATAACTCGACTGTTTTTTTAATAGAGCACCCAAAAGTAACAGGAGATCGAGGAGCAGATAGGGAGACAGATTCTGCAAAGATGTAATAATAATAGGTTGTAGTAGTGGGATATTTAGTATTGATTGGCATCTCCCTAGAGTGAGGGGTTTATATGGGGTGAAGTTTGCCAGGTGTGTTCAGGAAGGTTTCTTGACACAATATGTAGATAAGACTACACTAGGAGAGGCTGTACTTCATCTGCAATTGGGAAATGAACCTGGTCTCGTTTCACGTCTCTCAGTGGGAGAACATTCTGGAGATAGTGATCACAATTCTATCTCCTTTACCTGTGCATTGGAGAGGGATAGGAAAGACAAGTTAGGGAAACGTTTAATTGGAGTAAGGGGAATGTTGAGGCCATCAGGCAGGAACCTGGAAGCATAAGTTGGAAACAGATGTTCTCAGGGAAACGTACGGAAGAAATGTGGCAAATATTCAGTGGATATTTGCGTGGGGTTCTGCATAGGTACGTCCCAATGAGAGAAGGAAAGGATGGCAGTGTACAGAAACCGTATTGTACAAAGGCTGTTGTAAATCTAGTCAAGAACAAAAGAATAGCTTATGAAAGGTTCAAAAAATATAGATCTAAAAGACTATAAGGCTAGCACGAAGGAACTTAAGAATGAAGTTAGAAGAGCCAGAAAGGGGCCATGAGAGTAAAAAGAACCCAAAGGGCAACAATACATTATAATTATAATTAATAAAACGCAGACAATTCAAAAGAACTCAAAGCCTTCAGAATACTCCACTGACGACCGAGGTCGTGACAGAACCCCACCCCGACGGCCAGCACCTGGCTACCCAGGAATCTCTGGATGCAAACGATGAAAATCTGAAATATTCCAGGAAGGAACTTAACACTGTTCCTCTGGACCATGTCTCTCCTACCTACCAAGTATTGCAGTAGTCCTTTTAATTTCCGTGATTTTAGCAGTCTCCGGACTGTGTTGGCAGCTTCACCGTCTATGATCTTTAGTGGCGGTGGTGGGATTGTTTGGAAATCGGGATCGAGGCCCTGCAAAGTAAGGGTTTCACTTTCGATACATGAAAGGAGGCATGCATTCTCTTGGAGCGGGGAAGTTGTAAGTTGTATCATCGCAGGTTCATTGCCCTAATGTCTTTAAAGGGACCAATAAAAGCGAACGAATAGTGTCCGCAATTCAGCCAAACCCGCTGACTACACTTGAAATTTAGTCACTTCTTTCTGTCAGACTCCGCCTGTGCCACCCTCAGGCTCGCCTGCTCGCGATTGTCTATGGGAATCAGCTTTCGGCCCCGCCGAACAGGGTATTCGAGTTTGCGTGGATGCTTTACAGTGTACACCCAATCACAAACCCACGACGCAAATATCAGACAGTACACCACAGACAATGAAATTATAGACTTTATGAATCTCAATCTGATTATAGTGTTAGTAGGGTTAGTAAAAAAAGGGCCCAGAATTAAAGTCCCAGTATAATTGGAGCTCACTCAGTGTGCATTCCGCCACCAACGATCTCTGCCGAACGTTGCCGACCCTCGGATCCTCGGATTCAAATATACTGTACTCCGGCCGGTGGTCTACCAGCGCTCGCCACACGCGTCCTTCCTCTCCTTCTCCTTCCGACGAAAAGCCCGCGAAAACCCCGGCTCACAGACATACAAGAAAGAATAACATTTCTCCCATTGGATCGCCACCCATTATCTCTCGTTGTAACCCAAACATTGCTACTACAGAGAAACCATTACCTCAGCAGTTAACATTACAGTGAAGCCATTGCATTCCCCCTCCACCAAATTTAGTCATGTCCTCATGACGCTGAGATAATTCGCCAACACTTCCTGCAAAACAGAATGCCGAATCCAGGTGCACAAAGCAGTGACATAACTCCTCAGACCGGTAGAGATCACACCCTGTTCCCCAGGCGCTACATATGCCAACCTATCGGGTGGTTTCCTAATTCTCTGAGACCTCCGTACCTCCTCACCTAACTCTTCAGGCTCAGACGTCACTGTGGATACTTCGAGTCTGCTAGGCGAAACCTCCCTCGATCTATCACTCAGACCCCGCCGCTACTCGGAGCTCCATGTCTCGTGTCCAGGCCCTGCCTGCTGTCCTTCAGGGCCCTGCTGTACCCCAGGCTGCTCAGAGATAGTACCCCCCCCCCCCCCGACCCAACTCACCTGAATGAGTGGGAGAAGGGCCAGTAGTCTCTTCCTCAATCACTGGAGAGTTAGCGAAAGGCAGAATGTCCCACACATGCATGTCATCAGCCTCCGAATCAGTATCCCTCTCATGGGTGCGGCTCGGCCCAGCCACTCCCGCTGTGGGCATTGCGGTCGCCCCGCATTTTCGCAGAGTCCTCTTACCTGGTGTAGGCCCCAAGTGTGGCTCTGGGTCTAGCTGCACCTCTCGTCCCAGAGGCAAGAGGTGGTTCCGATGCAGAATCTTGACAGGCCCATTCCCCTCCTCCTGTTTCACCCGGAAAACTGGTAGGTTTGGCATCTGACTCTCCGCCACATAGGGTGTGGCCTCCCAGCGGTCAGCCAACTTGTGCTTTCCAGGTAGCCCCAAATTCCCAATGAGGACTCGGTCTCCCAGCCGGAGTTGGGAGAACATCACCTTCTGATCTTACTTCCTCTAATTTCCTCGATTCTGCTTGGCGGCCGCGACCCCAGCCAATTCGTAAGCCCTTTTCAGCTCTCTCCTCACCTACTTCAGATAGGGCTTCGGTGGTAAGTAACCCTCGTCAGTCCCGAAACAGAGGTCATTGGGCAACCTCGCCTCGCGCCCAAACTTCAGATAATAGGCCAAATTTAAAGAAATGAGAAAGGATCTAAAAAGCGTGGATTGGGACAGGTTGTTCTCTGGCATGGATGTGATCAGTAGCTGGGAAGCCTTCAAAGCAGAAATTTTGAGAGTGCAGAATTTGTATGTTCCTGTCAGGATTAAAGGCAAGGTGAATAGGAATAAGGAACCTTGGTTCTCAAGGGATATTGCAACTCTGATAAAGAAGAAGAGGGAGTTGTATGACGTGTATAGGAAGCAGGGAGTAAATAAGGTGCTTGAGGAGTATAAGAAGTGCAAGAAAGTACTTAAGAAAGAAACCAGGAGGGCTAAAAGAAGACATGAGGTTGCCTTGGCAGTCAAAGTGAAGGATAATCCAAAGAGTTTTTACAGGTATATTAAGAGCAAAAGGATTGTAAGGGATAAAATTGGTCCTCTTGAAGATTAGAGTGGTCGGCTATGTGCGGAACAAAAGGAAATGGGGGAGATCTTAAATAGGTTTTTTTTTTTGCGTTTGTATTTACTAAGGAAACTGGCATGAAGTCTATGGAATTAAGGGAAACAAGTAGTGAGATCATGGAAACTGTACAGATCAAAAAGGAGGAGGTCCTTGCTGTCTTGAGGAAAATTAAAGTGGATAAATCCCCGGGACCTGACAGAGTGTTCCCTCGGACCTTGAAGGAGACCAGTGTTGAAATTGCAGGGGCCCTGGCAGAAATATTTAAAATGTCGCTGTCTGCAGGTGAGGTGCCAGAGGATTGGAGAGTGGCTCATGTTGTTCCGTTTAAAAAAGGATCGAAAAGTAATCCGGGAAATTATAGGCCCGTAAGTTTAACGTCGGTAGTAGGTAAGTTATTGGAGGGAGTACTAAGATACAGAATCTACAAGCATTTGGATAGACAGGGACTTATTAGGGAGAGTCAACATGGCTTTGTGCGTGGTAGGTCATGTTTGACCAATCTATTGGAGTTTTCGAGGAGGTTACCAGGAAAGTGGATGAAGGGAAGGCAGTGGATATTGTCTACATGGACTTCAGTAAGGCCTTTGACAAGGTCCCGCATAGGAGGTTCGTTCGGAAAATTCAGTCGCTAGGTATACATGGAGAGGTGGTAAATTGGATTAGACATTGGCTCGATGGAAGAAGCTAGAGAGTGGTGGTAGAGAATTGCTTCTCTGAGTGGAGGCCTGTGACTAGTGGTGTGCCACAGGGATCAGTGCTGGGTCCATTGTTATTTGTTATCTATATCAATGATCTGGATGATAATGTGGTAAATTGGATCAGCAAGTTTGCTGATGATACAAAGATTGGAGGTGTAGTAGACAGTGAGGAAGGTTTTCAGAGCCTGCAGAGGGATTTGGATCAGCTGGAAAAATGGGCTGAAAAATGGCATATTGAGTTTAATGCAGACAAGTGTGAGGTATTGGACGTTGGAAGGACAAACCAAGGTAGAACGTAAAACAACGTTAGTCCTGACGAAGGGTCTCGGCCTGAAACGTCGACTGCACCTCTTCCTAGAGATGCTGCCTGGCCTGCTGCGTTCACCAACAACTTTGATGTGTGTTGCTTGAATTTCCAGCATCTGCAGAATTCCTGTTGTTTACGTAGAACATACAGGGTTAATGGTAAGACACTGAGGAGTGCAGTAGAACAGAGGGATCTGAGAATACAGATACAAAATTCCCTTAAAGTGGCGTCACAGGTAGATAAGGTCGTAAAGAGAGCTTTTGGTACATTGGCCTTTATTAGTCAAAGTATATAAGAGCTGGAATGTTATGATGAGCTTGTGTAAGGCATTGGTGAGGCCGAATCTGGAGTATTGTGTTCAGTTTTGGTCACCAAATTACAGGAAGGATATAAATAAGGTTGAAAGAGTGCAGAGAAGGCTTACAAGGATGTTGCCGGGACTTGAGAAACTCAGTTACAGAGAAAGGTTGAATAGGTTAGGACTTTATTCCCTGGAGCGTAGAAGAATGAGGGGAGATTTGATAGAGGTATATAAAATTATGATGAGTATGGATAGAGTGAATGCAAGCAGGCTTTTTCTACTGAGGCAAGGGGAGAAAAAGAACAGAGGACATGGATTAATGGTGAGGGGGGAAAAGTTTAAAGGGAACATTAGGGGGGGGGGCTTCTTCACAAAGAAAATGGTGGGAGTATGGAATGAGCTGCCAGACGAGGTTGTAAATGCGGGTTCTTTTTTAACATTTAAGAATAAATTGGACAGATACATGGATGGGAGATGTATGGAGGGATATGGTCCGTGTGCAGGTCAGTGGGACTAGGCAGAAAATAGTTCGGCACAGCCAAGAAGGGCCAAAGGGCCTGTTTCTGTGCTGTAGTTTCTATAGTTTCTATGGTTTCTAATAGGGAGAATGCCCAGCAGCTTCATTTCGTGTGCAGTTGTAACGGTGAACCAGGTGCCGAATATATTGACTCAACCTGATCGATCCTGCTTCTCCTTTACCTTTGCCTTCACGTTGATGGCAAAGCGACACGTTGCCTTCACCCCAGGGGCAGGAGCGCTCTCCCACTCCTCGTCCCTGTCATGGTCCCGTCCGTGAAGTCCGCATTCCGTTTCACAGTCCAGTCCATCGATCCTGATTCCATGTTTTCCGGTTTTCCTTTGTTCTGTTGGGTGCTCTAATTGAGGCACATGATTCTCGTTGATTCCCTGAGCCTTCTCCCGGAGGGAAGAGGGACGAAAAGTGTGCTGGCTGCGTGTCCTTGATTATCCTGTCAGCGCTGCTCTGACAGCGCGCGGTGTAAAGTGAGTCCAAGGACGGAAGATTGGTTGGTGTGATGTGCTGCGCCATGTTCACGATCTTCTGCAGCTTCTTTCGGTCTTGGACAGGATAACTTCCATACCAGGTTGTGATGCACCCTAGAAGATTGCTCTCATAGTCATAGTCATAGTCATAGTTATAGTCATACTTTATTGATCCCGAGGGAAACTTGGTTTCGTTACAATTGCACCAACCAAGAACAGAGTATAAATATAGCAATATAAAACCACAATTAATTAAATAATACTATGTAAATTATGCCAGGAAATAAGTCCAGGACCAGCCTATTGGCTCAGGGTGTCTGACCCTGCAAGGGAGGAGTTGTAAAGTTTGATGGCCACAGGTAGGAATGACTTCCTATGACGCTCAGTGTTGCATCTCGGTGGAATGAGTCTCTGTCTGAATGTACTCCTGTGCCCAACCAGTACATTGTGTAGTGGATGGGAGACATTGTCCAAGATGGCATGCAACTTGGACAGCATCCTCTTTTCAGACACCACCATGAGAGAGTCCAGTTCCATCCCCACAACATCACTGGCCTTACGAATGAGTTTGTTGATTCTGTTGGTGTCTGCTACCTTCAGCCTGCTGCCACAGCACACAGCAGCAAACATGATAGCACTGGCCACCACAGACTCGTAGAACATCCTCAGCATCGTCCGGCAGATGTTAAAGGACCTCAGTCTCCTCAGGAAATAGAGACGGCTCTGATCCTTCTTGTAGACAGCCTCAGTGTCCTTCGACCAGTCCAGTTTATTGTCAATTCCTATTCCCAGGTATTTGTAATGCTCCACCATGTCCACACTGACCCCCTGGATGGAAAAAGGGGTCAACGGTGCCTTAGCTCTCCTCAGGTCTACCACCAGCTCCCTAGTCTTTTTCACATTAAGCTGCAGATAATTCTGCTCACACCATGTGACAAAGTTTCCTACCGTAGCCCTGTACTCAGCCTCATCTCCCTTGCTGATGCATCCAACTATGGCAGAGTCATCAGAAAACTTCTGAAGATGACAAGACTCTGTGCAGTAGTTCAGGTCCGAGGTGTAAATGGTGAAGAGAAAGGGAGACAAGACAGTCCCCTGTGGAGCCCCAGTGCTGCTGGTCACTCTGTCTGACTCAGAGTGTCATACGGTGCATCGATCAAAAATAGTGAGGGCTTTAGGGGGCAGGCCAAATTTCTTTAGTTTTCTCAGGAAGTAAAGGTGCTGGTGGGCCTTCTTGGCAGTGGACCCTGCTTGGTTGGACCAAG